>NW_027280491.1:0-257500 GCF_046629955.1 Centroberyx affinis | reverse complement strand
CACAACAGAGAACCAGGAACATGGGAAATTATTTAGAAATGGTTCTTATGCACAATTTGTGTGTTTAGGGCCATATCCAAGCCAAAGATATAAAATAAAAATAAAAACATCTTGATGTAAAAATCTGCCATTTTCTCCCATTTCTTTGATATATCAAAATCTAAAATTATCCCTATTATTATCCAAGGTATAAATTATATAACAAGGCAAAAATTACATAAGTTTCATTTGCTTTTATTATATTCTTTGAAATTATCATATTGAGCAGGTTGTCAGTTGTTACTCGGTAATGTAAGACATTGTTTAAGAGGATGTGCAAGGACAAGTTCCTTGAGCCTTTGTCTGCCTTCTCTCTTCCTTTCCAGAAGTTTCAGAAAACCCCATGCAGTACACTTCTCTCTAATCATCGCTTTCTTTTTAAACCGCTCTCCAAACAACAGCAGCCTGACGAGAAAACAGCCGAGGTGAGAAATCACCGTGCAAGGAACCTTGGGTTTTTGGAAGGGAAGCTGAAAGCTGAAAACAAATAAAATGGTTGTTGAAGGACAGAGGCTTGGTTGTAAGGGAGAGCGCATCTCGGCGCGGCATGGACTCAGTGACCTGATAGAGGAGACCAGCCAGGGTGGGCAGGGAATCTATGTCAAAGTATCAAGTAGAGGACAAGTGAGAGAAGACAGATGGACAGGACCGGAGAGAACATTAAGCTTGAGCAGTATTATCAGGGAAAGACAGCGTAACAATCTCGCTGATCGCCTCCATTGTCCATGAGCCAAGATTCATTTGAGCTTACGCTGAAGGCTGCAGGTAGCATAATCATTAAAGCAGCCGTATATGAAATGCATATGAACATATGAGTGTCTGGTGTGTGCACATGCAAGTGTGCGTGAGAGAGAAGGTAAGAGAGAGACTGTATAATCGTATTAATGAGACCGTGGGATGGCGTTGGGTAATGCAACATAAATGGTAATAAATGCAGGCTATAGCATGGTCGTTCAGTTATGTAACTGCATGGTAATGTTCAGTGTAAGTGATTAAGACGGGCAGACGTAGGGGAGAGCCATGCGTTAAGTACATGGAAAGCCATCCACTCAGCCAGTTAGCAGAAAACCCTCTGCGACGCAACTCAGACACAATCTCTATTAGGAATTCACATCTGTGGGCAATTGTTAAATTAGGCGCTGTCGATAAATCTGTGATTCTGAATATGTATGAATCCAAACATGGATAATACGCCCTCTCAAGGGCTTTTAGAAAAAGGGTCAGGAAAGATGGTGGTGTGGTCTAACACATGCTTCTGGTTAGAACAGGTTTGCTTATATTTATGAGAGCAATTATTCCCAAAAAAATCTTAATCGCTATAAGAACTTCTGTAATTTCCAAATTGCAGAGGCTGCAATTAATTGCTTAAGAGAGAGGATTTCTGAACTTGGTATTTTAATGCTGCAGGTAATCTTTGGTCCATGAATCAAGTATATTGGTGAAAACCTTTCATATCATACTCAAACTTAGTAAATCCTGCACACTGGCATCTATTTTTTTTTTTTAAGTTGAAAAAAAATATCTGACAAGATATGAATCACACTTTAAATCGATATTGCAATATTCTGTCAAATAATCACAATTAGATTTTTTGTCAATATCTTTCAGCCCTTGTATATATCACATTTTATCCTGCTTTAACTGTTTATCTTCCCTCATTGAACCCAGTGTAGCCTATAATAATTTAAACAGCTGTCTTGATGAATTCCATATCCTTGACAGATGTTACTCATGAGCAAATTGGTGATCTTCTACTTGGTGGTTTGGTTTATATGGAAGTGTAATGCAACAATGCAAATGTGTGTTTGTCTTGAGAACACGTCATCTGACTGACATACAGCAAAAGATGCAGAGGCGATGTGTGTGTGCGGGGTGCATCAGGGTCAACGTATGGCAAGAAAGGGCTCACCTGTCATCTGGTCTCAGGGTGTGACAGTAGAAGTCGGAGCGATTAATGAAGAAACCCGTCCGCTTGACCACGTTCTCCGCTATCATACCCAGACGGTCCAGCACGTTGCACAACTTACTGAGAGAGAGAGAGAGAGAGAGAGAGAGAGAGAGAGAGAGAGAGAGAGAGAGAGAGAGAGAGAGAGAGAGAGAGAGAGAGAGAGAGAGAGAGAGAGAGAGAGAGAGAGAGAGAGAGAGAGAGAGAGAGAGGTCATCAATCATCTTAATTCAGCACCAGAGAAAATTCTTTAGATGAAGGTTATATTAATATTAGGCAAATTAGTGCAATTTTTTGTGTTTTAATAGCTGCTGCAGCTACAATGCTGATGTATTATTTTGCGACCAATTGTAATACGCTTATTCAAATTTCTTAGGGAAAGGTTGCATCAAATCAAACTCAATCAAGAAAATCTCACGCTTCACTCTTTCTCAGCACAAAATACATTTATTTATTAGCATTTCAGTCCTGCTGGAGCATCTTATATGGTACTGCGTAACAGCAGGATGCAGGATTTATTTCTTCCGCGTGTTTGACCTTTTGATGGCCACAATACTACACTGACAAACCTGATTCTCAGTTGCACTTATAGTTGTACAAGTGTAACACATTTAAGCTAACAAGGCCAGCACGTCTGCTGCTTCTACCTCTTGGTGTAGCGGGCCATGTCCCAGGCAATGTAGTCGATGCAGTGGTCTGGAGGCAGGAACTGATTTAGGTTGGTCACAGCTGGGTAGAGCTCCTCACTCAGAATCTTCTCATGTTTCCTTTTCTCCCGTTTCTGCAGCACAACACAGAGACACGTATCACATGTATGACGTCTGTTCTATTGTCAGAGAACAAGGAGAGCGTGAATAGTCATGGATTATTGTTGAGGATTATTGTGGATCACGTTGAATATGTGCATATAAAATTCTAATAAGATAATAGCTGCTCAAAAGGCTGCGATGAGGATACAAGAAGACACAGTCAAACACGTGACAGAGTTGCTCGTTTTCTTTGATGCATTCACCAAGGCCCACTCAGTCTGATCCAAGTCTTCTCCACTGCGAGAGAAAATAAAGATGACCCTCAGAGAGGTCTATTTTCAAACAGTGGACACATCGAGTGAGTCACTCGCAATCCAGCATGTCAGGTGCCTCTCTGTGTTTCTATATGTGTGTGTGTTCATCAAGGATGTTGACTAATCAAGCAGCCCATCCATCTTCACCATGACATCTTCATCAAATCCATTAGTCCTGGCTCAAATAATATAGAGCAATAAAAGAAAAAAATAAGACATCTCATGATTTGAATCAATCCAGTCCACTTCTCACACTATCCGAATTGTCCTGATGTGGTAAACTCCACATCAGGAGTTTACCACATATTTCATTCGAATTAAAACAAATGCTGAAAATTATTTGCAAATTCTATTTGACCCCAGTCTGAGGAGTGCATCTTCTGCATCTCCTCACAACAGATGGCTATAGGCTTGGTTACATGAAGTGTTGAATTAATGTGGAACTCTCCTAACTGAAATATTTCATGGGGTGTCCCTACTTGCTTGCTAGCATCTAGTTGGACACATCACATGTAAACAATCGCACACAGACACACACAAGCACGTACACACACACACACACAGTCTTTCTCTGTGACCTATAGTCGCTCTGTCATTACATATCTATTCTGTTGTTTCTCCATGTACCCCTGCATCCCTCACTGCACTTCCTTTCATTCCGACTAAAGAGACAGTGGAGCGATCACACTGGGTGATAATCAGCTTGGATGCATCATTTAGCAGCTCACACTCCCAGTCAGCATGTCCAGCTGCGGCACAGCAACCAGTCAAATTACCAGTGCTTTTAATCACCCATTCAGCACAGCACATCTCCCACAGCCTAGTGCACACACACACAGGGCCTCGTAAGTACATGCACAAAAGACGATACAGACGCTTATATGTCTTGTCTGTCAAATCAGAAACCAGTTCACTCATACGTCTTGGATATGTCACTGTTTGTTATCTACAATACTGGTGCAAAATCAACAAAAAGTTTTGAGAAAGAAAAAAAGACAATACAGACACACACCATTTATAGCTAACATATGCACATATACTCACACAAGCACACATACACTGTACAGGTATAAGCCAACATGTATTGTAAGGCAAATGGGCATCATTCCTAATATCCACGTGTTTGTTTCATGCACCGTGTGAACACAATACTCAGCATAGCAAGCGCACGTTATGCGCACAAGCTTGCAGTCACAGATCATGAATGACAGCATGCACACACACACACACACACACACACAGGCGCACACACACACACACACACACACACACACACACACACACACACACACAGAGGGGCATGTCTAGGTGTGATGTGTGAAAGTCATTTCCGATGGTCGAAAAGAACAGCACCTTAATTAAGCGAGCTGGTTGGACAAGGGATAAAAGTGTGGACACGTGCTTGGCCATGTGCGCTCTCAGTCTCTCTTTCTCTACGTACACGCCCAGAAACATGCATGAACTCAAGTCAAAACCATGCACCCGTCCCACATCTGACATGGCCACCCCAACCTCAATCACTCCCACGACGGCAAGGACTATCATGATTTTATGGTCAGTTGCAATTTTCCGTCCTCTCTCCATCTCTCTGGGATAAGAGAGAGGGAGTATAAGCAGGGGGTCCCCTCCCTTACTCCCCATAGTATACTAGTATCACATGGCTGGAGCTTGTGTGGACCGCTGAGGTCTGCGATTGGTCCCTCGTCTTGCAGCTCCCTTTGTGAGTGACAACGTGAGCATGAAACCCAAGCTACACAGAGCGTATGGCATGTGTGCAGAAGCCAATGCAGAAACTACCACTGGATCACTGGTTGAAATGAAAAAAAAATGTCCATCTGCGGTGCACATGTGGGGTTGTGGGTGAAAAATCAACATACAGTATTTGATGTGGATTTGACGTAGAATTATCAGTTTTCTTCACTATCTTTTTTGCAATAGAATTAATTATTTCAGTAGTGTCAAAGAAAAGCACTTGGATGAACAGTTTGCTTGAAGCTTTATTTATACATTTAAAATGTTTTATCATTACTGTCATTAATGCTGCTGTCAATAGCATTTTTCACAGTCAAGGAAGTGGAATACAACACCGTCTGAACTAAGTAAGAGCCAGTCTAAGAATATTATTTAGCAAAAAACAAACAATACACACTGCGCTCAAGACCTAAAAAGGTTTCAATATTTTTTTAAATGCATAAAACGCATTTATAGTCATCTTTTAGTGTGTGCAACCTTGGCCTATATAAGAATTTTATTTTTCCCCATAGTCTCTCAGAGATTTCAAAATCTCTCAGAGAAGGCCATGTTGTAGTTGCTTTTTCCTGGTATACAAGGAAAAAAAGGATTAATTGTCACAAAAAACATGTAAAATCATACCACTAACTTTAGATTGTGTATTTGGGCCAATGATGGCTGCATGTCCATGTTCATGTGTAAAGGCAAGATCACTGAAAGCACTTTGCTTTTACAACGTTACGTGAACAGACAAAGTCTAGATGAGGGAGAGGTGGAGAAACAGCAGGTCTGCAGGTCAGTCTGTGTGTGTGTGTGTGTGTGCGTGCGTGCGTGTGTGTGTGTGTTTGTGAGCAGTGATGCGTGTTATCTTTCATCATTGGTGTGTATGTCTGTGTTTGTGTGTTTTGGGAGTAATGTCGAGGGAGATCGATATTCAAGGTAGAGTTTCAGCAGCTGGTAATTGCCACCCACCAGGAGAAGCCCGATACCATTCTAGACCCTGGCCAATTGCACAACTGCATCCCACCGCATCACGTAACTACTTGTTGAGTGATTCCACATGCCCAGCATATTTCACCCAAACACATTTGAACAACATGGGCGTAACTCAGGTTCTTAGCAAAGATCCACATAACTTACATAACACTAGCTCTGAGAAGCACATCTTAATGCAGGGTTAAGGAGCCGCAGCATAAAATTTCCCTGAAAACAATTCCTCAATTAAATATTCTTCCTCTGTCATCTTTTCTTGCTTCCTTGAGTGATAATTTTCCGGGGGGGACAGCTATGGTTGCCATCCATTGCTCTTACTAAGAAATCAGTCCTAACTGATAAGGAAAACTTTATGTTCATGTCCTGACCTAATTAACAGTATGCAGTTTCTTCCATGTAAATGTTAGACAACTCGAAGTTTACACAAGTTAACTGGAGATCAACAGCTGAAGCACCCCAGTTTACTACCTTTTCAACATTTATAAGGCCAACCTTCCTTTATGTCTCTGTCTGTATGTGTGTCCTTTGCATATCTCCAGAACCGTTTGTCTGATGTACTTCACACTTGGCGGGTGTATTGCTGGGGACCCAAGGACGTGCAGTGTCGAGTGTGAAGTTGTTTGGATGAGTGGTTCTCGAGAAAGCTGCAAGCAGCAATACTGGAGGCCAAGCAATTGGCCTGTTCCGAACAGGCATGTTTTGAACGGGCACTGCACTAGTGCATGTAAATAATGATAGTGCATGTGTGTAAAGGAACTCCATATATGTCAAACTAAAGAATATATGACAAGCAGAACACATTATGTTTCCAAAATAACTCTCAAAAGGAATGACTACCTTCTGGCAGGTCAAAATAAGCCACAAAGAAAGTTAACAAGTTGACTGTGATTTTAGAAGGTTAAGCCATGATTTTCCAGTCCCAGAAACAATGTCTGCATTATGGACAGTTTCAAATCACATGGTCATAAACTGCTTTTGGCATTAATGGCTCATGTAGTGGGATAAGGTCTAGGACAGACCCTGTGTGCTTAAATACCTCTCTGAATGCCAATGTAACAGGTGCTTTGCACAGATACCTGTCTTGCCTCTGTTACATGTGCATTTCTGAGAATTCGTACTATAACCTGCTGTGCACTGTATGGCAGCCAGTGGCATGTCAGGCAGTAGCATGTACTATCCATGTAGAGCAAATCCCCTATAAAAAATATAATTTCAATGCAATTGTCACTGTTATATGGTTTCTATGTTTTTAACCTTGAATCATTGCATTTTACTGTCATTATACCTGTTCAGGAAAAAGGAAGTTGTGCACTTAAGTGTGTGTGTGTGTGTGTGTGTGTGTCTATTACCTTGACCAGGTTGAGGATGATAATGGGTGAGCCAAATCGCTGCAGCATCTGGTCAAAATGGAGGGCAGCTACATGGGCATACGGGTCAGCTTGGTCCACTGAAAGAGAAGTTAAATTGATGTTGTCTGAATTCATGTTTAAGGCATTAAAAGTATCTCATGTTAAGACAAATGATGTAGTGTCTCCCTTTGGACTAATCAGTGTAATTCTGAAAATGTGAAAACACAGTGGTGAGATGCATCATTCCCCCAAGTTTCTGCAAAATCCAAACAGTAAAAAAACCTAGCAATAGCAAACCTTGCAATATTTAAAATGCCAGAATGGAGCAATGACACGCATCATTCCTTTTGCCTGGTGTCTAGCCCCCATGAATTTGAAAAAGTAAAGATAAAGACTGCGATTCATGGGGGCTAGACACCAGGTAATCATTCCTTTATGTTTCGTGAAAATAGGATCAGTGGCGTCAGAGATACTGTGACGTACACACAATTATGATGAATGATGACACGCATCATTCCCCAGAGTTTTGTCAAAATCTGATCAGTAGCGTCTGATATATTGTGCAAATGAACAAACTGACGGACCGGGCTCGATCCATTGTCCCTCACCCGATTTCACCTTGGGGGGACAAAAAGTTTACTCTGCCACATGGCAAAATGAGCTTTCATTCATTTCATGCGCCTTCTGAAAACTCAAGGTTCTGCCCTTAAACCGAGACCGAGCCAAAGAGACGAGGCGACGTAACTTGTTTTAATAGGGTCAGTCTGTTTCATAAGGCCAACATGAATGGCCAAATAAAAGTGTTGTACTGGGCTGTGCAGTACAATGCCACACTCAGCAAGCCAATTTACTTTTGACCACAGCCGCAGCTTGTTGTTCACCGTTTCATGCATTCTCTCAATTTTTTTCTTTCATCTGTTCATTCTTTATTTTACAGTCTTAGTTAACGTCTCCATTGGCTGCTCATGCGGAGCCCCACACCTGCAGCCTGCCACTGAATTGGACCAGTAAACAACCAAAGGACGGCTCAGAGGAAATGGGTCAGATCACGACACGGTTCATCTCGCACAATTGCTCGCCGACAACTCTCGACCCGCACCACTAACACAAATGCCAGCTCAACAACAACACACACTTCTCGACTTCACTCCTCTATCATTTCTTATTTGCACTGCATTTTGTCCGTCATTCCTCTGCTTAGACTTAGGAGATGAGAGTCCATGACATTCTTATTGCACTCTGGGTAGGGAATGAAGTCAGGCCATTAAGTAAGGTCATCTCCTTCACAACCCAGACATTCACATACTTTAGGGCAATCATAAAGACAGTGCATACTTGTGTAGCAGTGAGTCTTGGCAGAGATAAGGGCAAGGCAGAGGCATGGTGTGATATGGTCTACTGTATTCTGCATGCACAGGCACTGGGCTCACATTGTCTCTTAACCGTGTCACTGACCTAGATTTGTCTAATGGATGTCACTCTACGCAGACACACAAATATTTAGATGGACTTGAACATAGCTGGATGATTTGTCAGCTTTTAGGTGTGCCTAGCTGTGAATCGATGAGGACTACAGTCATTTTCACAATATTCAAAGCTGTGGACAGAGAGCACAAAGGCAGACATGTAAAAAGGTTATGGTGTTACTGTAGATATAGGCTGTTAAATCACCACTTGAAGCAGAAAGACACCGCAATGTAGTCCAAGACACTACTGTGAACTCTAGAGAGGACAAGTAAACTTAATATGATTTTTCTTTTCTCCTTGTTTCTTTTTCTTTATCTGCTCAAATTAGTATCGGTGGAATGATAATTGAAATAACGGAACTTCAATGGAAGCAAACGTGGCAGCTGAAAGAGGAGCTATTCAGGAATAAACTTGAGTTACCAGAGACATAACATGATGCCAACCTATACATTCACACACACACACACACACACACACACACACACACACACACACACACACACACACACACACACACACACACACACACACACACACACACACACACACACACACACACACACACACACACACACACACACACACACACACACACACAAAAATGCTTGCTTGTGTAAGCATTGGGGACGATTTGGCAAATGTCAGATAAGGACTGACTTAAAAGCGGCAAACTGGGAGCAGGATGATGAGGTAAGTTGATCCGCACAGGGATTTTAGTGACACGCTCTGTGTCTCTACCTCACGCAGGTAAATGTCATCCAAGGATGAATTAAAGGGCAAACGGGGGAAAGGAACGATAAGATGATTTAATACAGTCCCCGTACACATACATGCACACATGCCAGCGTGCGCGCTCAGGGTAGGGCTGGGCGATAAAATCTCGGTATTTTTAGGCTGAATGGCGATACACGATATATATCTCGGTATTTTCTACAAAGTGGGTTAAATGTTCAGTTGTAAGTAGGGCTGGGCGATATGGATAAAATCAAATATCTCAATATTTTTGACCAAATACCTCGATATCGATATTGCGATAATATTGTAGCGATGACTATTGGTGCTTTCACAAAATATTTACACAATGAGATTTTTGATAAATAATCATCAGTGATGTGGATATAATGACTAAGTGGGTAAAGGCAAATAATAGAACAGCTAGAACAGTCTGGTAAGTTCAGAAAATTACATCACTTTACTGTAAAAACCAGGAAAAGACAACACTTATGTCATATCACGATATTACGATATCCAAAATCTAAGACAATATCTAGTCTCATATCACGATATCGATAAAATATTGATATATTGCCCAGCCCTAGCTCAGGGGCAAACTCACACACACACTCACACAAACGCTCATGCACACACAGAGCCGTCTCCAATGTCAGTCTCAGGGACCTGATCGCCTCCTGTCCTGCTTTTGCATTTTTATCCCATTGGACTCATAATGCGACAGAAGAATGGATACAAAGAATGGAACCGAGAGGGGGGGCGTCCTGGATTCACCTTTCTCTTTTTCATCTTTGTCCCAGTGCTTGAGAAGGACGGCCCTGAAGCAAAGCCACACTGTGATTTTTAATGCATTTATTCTGCTTACACTATTCTCTCATTACAAAGATGTTTCTTGTCCTGAACAGCTGCTAGAATTAACTGTTATATATGTGTGTGTGTATATATATATATATATATATATATATATACATACACATATATTATATATACTGTAAGAATGAATATATTGAGCATTATCTATGATAACTAGTGAAAAAACAGATCATGGTAGCCATTCTCTATACTGGATTTAAGCTTTACCAGAAGATATGGCCGTTTTTTGTATTTGTTATGCATATAGGAATATCACCTTGCCTAGGTAGATTAAAATAAAAACAACTTCAGTCCGCAACTGTTCAGCAGAATTAAACAGGATTGGTTTTGTAGAACTAGCGACTGAGAGAAACCTGTCTCTTGATGGAAATCTACTGTAAGAACTTGAGTTTAACAGAGGCTGGATTCCACTTCAGCACATCCACATATGCCATTCGGTGGATGATTTCTTTTCCATTTCCTGACATGGCAGCAAGTAAGCCCCTCTGACCTTCTCTGCAAGGGCAAGTGGTTTAGAGAAAAGGTCCATGCCAAACAAATTCCCCTCAAAACCTGGGCTGCCTTGCCAAAATCTCTACCTTTTCCTTAGCAAATGGATAGAGATTTTAGGCTATTACATTTACTGTAGGCCCTAATGTAATATATATTGCATAATCTTTCATATCTGGACCAGACTATCCTGATATTGTACAACAAATGAGCCGTTGACGTATAAAACGAGGAAGACATCTGGTGTGTAGCAGCGGTCTTACATCGTATTGGGGGTTTGGGCATCATGGTGGAGATGTCCTGGGACCAGTAGAGCGGGACCGAGCCTCGCACCTGGACGTAGGAGGAGTAACTACCCGCCGTGAATGACATAACTGAGGCGTCATGGATGATCTGCTCCGTCTCCACCTCATTGGCCACGTCCCCCTAGAGACAACAGAAAACAGGATTTCTGGATTTTTTTTTACTTTTTGCCAATGTAAAGTAAAGCAGGAATTTGTGAAAACTGAAATCCAACCCAATCTCAGTATAGAAGTGCAAACAGAAAGAGGGTCAAATCTATGTTTTTCTTAAAGTAACTTCCCCTCTCTCCCCACACACACACCCACACGCACGCAAGGCAGAAGCAGCGGGTCAAATTAACCCCCTGCAACCAGCCTGACTCATCTCAATCATCCCGGTGCCTCTCACCCCTGCCTCCACTATCTATTCTTCCCGGTTGTCTTGGCAACCGTTGTACCTCGCAGTTGGCTCCTCTTTTGAGGAAGCGGGTCCCGGCAAATTTGCTGGAGCGCCTGGCGATGAGGGTGATGTGAACCGGTCGGCCATAGATCAGAAGCTCTGTAGTCGGTAGGTAAAGGAGGAATACTAATACACCACTCACACAAGGCGTTACACAAGCGCATGCTCGGACACACACACACAGACACAGATCACAGTTCTACAGTACATATTTTCCTGTTTTTTTGTTATCTCCCTCTCTGTTATTTTCAATCCTGGCAATGATCTCTCATTGTCTCCCATCTGTTTTTCCCCCACAGCACTTGATAGCTTCTTTTCCACCTTTCATTTATAATCATTCTGTCATTCATCATTCTTTTTTGGTCTTGTTTTTTTTTTACCATATGGCTCCTTCTTCACGTTCTCCTTATTATCTGTCCATAATAACTACAAATTTCTGGTTTTGCCCCATCCGTCAGTTGTTCCCATATTGCACCCAGCACCAGCCACTCTCTCAGAAAACAGCCCTGAAAGCCAAATAGCTTCCAGGAATTGTCTAAATTCAAAACGCCCACACAATGCCAGTATGGTAGCATGCTGCCTGATAAGAGAGATGACACTGTTGACTGTAAACAGCACCAGCTCAGTCTGCTCCATTTCACTGTGCAACACTCCGGCATTAGGCAAAGACAATAACACAACAGCCGGCATATGTATTAATTCATTAATACTTTTGTTTTTAATTACTGAGAAAATGTCATTGAGTAACTTTTTGGACTGAAAAGCAAAAAGCCAACACATTTCTCCCTGTTTGGTGTGATTTATGGAGGTGAAACTTGATGGAAAATGATTGAAACCTTTACAATGGGTAACCCAAGGCAGCCTTTTACCATAATAAATGAGACTGTTTACTCGGCTCTATCCATGCCCCGAGCAGCTCTGCAGGAGCAACCGATACATCAATACTACAAAAGCGTCTCAAAGAATTTTGAGGAAATTAGTCATGTAAAGCTTTATATAAATCGCTGATATGCAGTCTGGGTCGAGTCAAAAGTCAAAAACGAAGAAAAAAACCCCCCAAAAAAACATGGACAGATCGCATGGCCATGGGGTAACAGGCAGGTGCAGGTGCATGTGCACTCACACACACCCTTTCTTGTATCTTCCATCCAAACAGAGCAACTATCTAGCTCATCTAATCAAATATGCACAATGTTGGGTTTTTTTTCCTCCAGTTAACAGATGGAGAGATTATGCAAGCGCTAGTGTTTACATACCTGATAACCATTTCTTAATTGCCACCATACTTGTTTTCCTACGGCCCTGAAAATGTACACAAACCGCTGCTGCGTCTGTTTTGGGGTGAGTGGCACGCTCGCTCGCTCGCCGTGTGTTCCACGTGTTTCACTGGAGGCCAAACACATTTCAACAAGTGAGTTGATGTTAAGAGATGAGGGGGAGTGCACTGCAGACAGAGGATGAGAGCATGAGACATCCAGTTGTGTTCTGATCTGTTCGGTCTGATCTTTAATGCCTTATGAAGGTTGTTCGTTTCTCTGCATTTAATAAAAATACATTATATTTATATAGCGCTTTGCAAGATACTCAGAAAACACAGTAAAGTTTACGTTTATCAGTTTGTCTGTTTTGTCCATTCAAATCCCAATAAGTACACTACCAGTCAAATGTTTGGACACATCTGACTGAATGTACTATGTTTTTCATTATCTTACAGCCACTTTGACCTAAAGGCTTATGCTTAAATGCTTTAAATTTGTTTCTATAATATAACAAATATAAATAGTTGTGAAGTTGATGCCTATGTATGAATTTCTTTCCAAAGCCTTTGCCTTTCCATCAAGGCAAAGGGCGGCTACTTTAAAGAATCTAAAATATGAGATAGTTTTGATTTGTTTAACACTTTTTTGGTCACTGCATAATTCCATTTATCATACTATAAAGCAAATAATCTCTGTCTATATGTGTGTCCTTTGCATATCTCGAGAACAGTTCGTCCGATCTACTTTACACTTGGCGGGTATATTGCTGGGAACCCAAGGACATGCAGTGTCGAGTCTGAAGTTGTTTGGATGAGCGGTTCTCGAGAAAGCTGCAAGCAGCAATACTGGAGGCCAAGCAATCGGCCCGTTCCGAACAGGCATGTTTTGAACGGGCACTGCACTAGTTAGTAAAAATTTGTAAAAATAAAGAAAATGTGGTGTGTCCAAACTTTTGACTGGTAGTGTACATTCTTTAAAAAAAACAAGTTGCTGATGCAAACAAAAGAAAAAGTCAGCAAGCACATGTACTCACCAAGAACACGCAAACACACATAAAAGCAACAGACACACAATCTTGCAATGCTCAATCCAAACTCACGCGAACGTGACAAAAGGATACTGGACTGGCCACAGAAGCCGTGGATAATGTACATGAGCCAATCGTGATGCACTATGTCCTTGACCCGTTCCAGCAGCTTCCCGTTCCACACGTACTTGAAGTACGGCTCGTTCTGCAGGCCGTAGACCACTGTGGCGGAAGAGCAGGAACACATAAAACCCTCCGGATCATTTTACTGAACTGGGATTAGACCAAATTATCGGTTAGATAGTAACAAATGGAAAAGGAAGCTCAGCTGATGTGACGCAGGCTGCTGAATAAGAGCATATTCAGACACAGCAGTAAGTTGTAAGTGGTATTATGCTTGTGTTGTTGGATCCCTACCTCTTTTGGACTGGTCTTTAATGAAGATAGAAAACTTTTTTTTCTTTGTGTAACTAAATATTTAATACGTACGGAAGAGGATTAGGTCCACATCTGAAACATTTCAATTTCAATACTTTAATTTCAATACTTTTATTGTCCCTGAAGGGAAATTTGTTTGTCAAATTTTATTTGAGTTAATCTCAGAATTCTGAGTTTAAAGTCAGAATTCTGAGAATAAAATCAGTAAAGGCGGGTAATATTTATTTAGGTTAATCTCATAATTCTGATTTTAAACTCAGAATTCTTACTTTATTCTCAGAGTTCTGACTTAAATCTAAAAAAATCACCAGCCTGAGGAATAGCAGAACAGAGATTATGGGTTAATTTCGCCTTACCTTGCGTGGGCAGCCCCTCGTCCTCAAAGATGTCGAAGCTGTCCTGCTTGCTGTGTGTGTGCACCTCTTCCTCGGCGGCGGAGGCCGCCGCTGACCCCAGTTCACAGGGCCTCTGCAGCAGAGTCAGGTTGTACTGCAGCGAGTGGCTCAGGTCATAGCTATAGCTGCAGGGCCATTTAAAACAGTAAAAAATTACAGTCTGTACAGTCTCACAGCACATTCATGATTTGGCCAAGCTACAGACAGCAAGCTAAAAACGATTTCAACGCACATTGTAAAAGTGCAACTATCAGCCATAATCCATGTCAGACAGGGTTGTGAATTGTGACCATGAAGTGAGACCTTTTGGTATAAAAAAAAGTAGTAGAAGTAGTGACAAATGGAATCGACAGAGTAGTTCTTTCTGAATATGAGAGGACGATTGTGGGAGCTAAGATTCATAAATTTCACAATAATATATCTTTTTCACCCTTTTAGTAAATAGATACTGCACAGAATGAATTTCTAAAGTCATGTAAACCATAATGAAATTCAATAGTACAATGGTAAATTAAACTATAACAGAAGTTTGCTGGCACACACGTATAGAATTTAATTTTCCTCTTAAAGCATAACTCCAGCCATTTTCGACTTGGACCATATTTTTCCATAATTATAGTCAATTGATTCCGACCAAAATCTCATCTGTCTAATTTTTTTTAAATACAGAGTGGATGGAGATAAAAAACAATGAGCCATTTTCTCCTTATTTCAGCTAACAAAAGGAAAGCAGTCAAATCTGAAATGCTGCTAGGGGGAACAAAGTGGCCAACATGACAGGATAAGTTAGTTAGTGTGTGTATATTCAAGGGCTGAATGACCAGTGTGTGACAAACCAGGTCTCTGGACCAACTCTGAATGCAATAGCTCTAACTTTAATATCTGTCCATGGTATTTGTCTTTCTGCACGTCCCTTTTGTGATTACAACCACTTGCAGAAAGAGATGAGTCATAAATCATACATTGATGTTACTATGCAACCATTTCTACTTCAAAACAGACCTTTGGTCCTTAGATGAAAGGATAAATATTAGAGAATAGAGAATTAACTAGACCCATTGTTATAGCGGTACAGCTACAATTTACTAGAATAAAAATCACTGATAGGAACCGTGTCCAAAGAGTTGGGAGTCTAAAGGGAAATGGCAATTGATTTAAAAAATTCAAATATTTTATCCTTATGGTTCATGACAGTCCAATCAATATTTGTGTACATGAGCAACACTCTACCACAGCCGGACCACAGAGAACTTGAAACTCTCATGTTATTTAGATGTAAAATCTGGAGCTGCTCCGTAGAGATACTTTGTGTTTGTGTGTGCGACAGATAGACAGAGAGATTTGGACTTAATGGAGATAATGCTCCCTTTGTACAAATTGTCATGGAAATATTCCCAACGTTCAATGAATTTGCAGCTTGTGCGCGCACTCCTCGTGACAACCAAGGGCGCACTTGTCGAGACGGAATAAAGCAGCAGTCTGAAGGTCAGACACAGATGAAGCCGCTCATAAGTTACTAGGCCTCATCTGAGCTCCTTCAGCAGACCTACTGTACACATGCACATGCACGAGGCCGGCATCGTGTTGAGTTCATGACCAATCAGGCTTCCTCCTCCATTCACTAACCTCAAATTAGAAATCAGACTGTCAGACTCCTATTCTGGGCAGCTCTAATGTCTCTGCTCAAAAAGAAAGTGCAACACACTGAAGAGCAGGCACTCTTGCTCAGTAAAGAACATTCAGCGCGCTTCCTTCCTGCGACACATCATGGAAGGTGGGCACATCACTAGCCTGGCTTACCTGAAGTAGAAGTTGCTGGATAGGTCCACGTTCTGAAAGATCCGCACATATCTGGGAGAGAGCCAGAACTCAGTCAGTCAAACTCACATTGAAACAAAGAAGACATGTTTTTGACTGATGGAGTGGCATTTAGCTTTGTACTCAAACAATGTGAGTGCTCTATTGTTGACATTTTGCTACATCTATGATTCACAGTTTTATGGTTATCACCCGAATGAGAAAGCTTAAGGCAAGTGAGGAAACTGTTTGAAGGGGCAGGATTCCCACTTCTACAATAATTACAACTGAAGCATACGCAACCAAATGAAATATGAAATTGCTCGCTCGCAGTCATTGCTTGTGTCAAAACCCCCAGACAAGTCGGGTACACGTAAATGGGTTTGTGGGTCAGACATTGGAGCCATCATAGAAGCAGTAGAGATATCAATCGCTCCAACGGCAGCAGCCAATCCTATTACCTTCGCTGCTGCAACAACCAACTTTCCCCACAGGGATCAATGAAGGTTCATCGTATAATCTTGTCTTGTCTTAATGATACAGCAGTGGCAAAGTTGAGTGGACGAGGGGTCAGTTACTGCCTCAATATGAGAATGAAGTTCTTGTTCTTGAGGACGTGTGTGTGTGTGTGTGTGTGTGTGAGAGAGACAGGGGCTCAATCAATCATAAACACTTGAAATTGCAATATTGACTACTGTATGTTCCAAATCATAAGACCTTTGCTAGAAATGTCTTTCAGGCAGATTCCTAAACAAGGTATTCTGGTGCTGTGTAAAATTCCTAGTCAGAGAAGTCAAAGAAAGACATGTAAAACTGTGTCAACATGTACTCAACATTGAAGTTTTTTGTCAATATTGGCCAGTTCCAGTGAGTATGTGTGCGTGTATTTGCATGAGATGAAAACACTTGACTGGCCACACGATCTTAAATGGCAACATTGCTTGAGAGAGTGAAGAGGAGGCAGAGAAGGAGAGAGAGAGTGTACCTTGCCTCGTCAGGGTGTGCGGCCCTGACCGAGTCATTGGGGATGTAGATCATGCTTGTGTCTTCAATTTTGTAGATGGAGTGGCCACCGATGTCGGCCATCTTTCTGCGCTTGGTGATCAACACGATGTAGTGTCCCTCGAGGAAACGTACAAACCCTGTCAAGACAAAAAAACATCATGTAAAATCTATTAAGATAAACCAATCAAATTAATTACCAAAACAAACAATAATCCAGTAATCTAACACAGTAACCCAGTGTATAATGTGTCAATCACACTACAACACTTTCTTTTAAGTAAACTTTGCTGTGCCAGAACTCGTATAACTTCTGAACAAACTCGGTGCACTTAATTTTTAGGTCAACCTTTCAGCTGCCCGAGTACTGACTGGGGCCTTGAAAATGCAAACAAATGAACAAGTGAATTTGTGGGCTACAGTGTGAGTGGTGACATTTCACTATATTGGCTAGGATGCCAGCAATACACTCCAATCCATTTCTTTGCTCTTACATAATTAAAACCTGGCCCAGAAACGAGTATCACGCACATATACTCAATGATTTGCTTTCAGCTTCTGACAAACCATTTTCTCATCTATGACATTCAATGCATAATGGATGATGTCTGCATGTCTTTTTTATAATAGTCTGATTATTAGTAATATTCACTTCATCAAGGCCAGTACCTTACATAAGTGAGCCTTCCAGACATACTGCTTTCATAATATTGTCGCCAAGATTAATCTGTTGTCAGCTGAATTGTGGGTCATAGATGCAATTTTGCAGCTGAATAAAGTCAGCACTGCAGAAGCCCTCCCACATTTGGACTAGTTAGCATCATGGATGCCCCAGTACCCTAGTATTACCCAATTAGCAAGAGGGATGAGGTTTGCATTATCTCTGCCATCTTTTCACATACAAAGCCTCAAATGTAGGCGCATATATGATGTAAGTCCATACATCCATTAACAACCAATTCTGTATACAACAATAACGTTAGCTCAAAGACAAGGATTAAGACTAATCCAATAAAAAATGCTTAAATATCCATTTTTGTAAAATGTGCGGTCCTTTATCTGTTAGTACAATACAAAATATCTATGAGTCTAACACACTATACAGGCTCCATTGCAACCAGTGCTGGTTGATAACACTAAAAGACAAATGGTAAGATTCAGATTGTTTCACAGTTTTTCCATTCCAGTCTAGCATTTTGTTGTGTGCTTCTCTGAGCTCAGTGACCACTCTGCTAAATAACTCAGGAGTCACTCTGTCCAGGTGTGTAATGAGAGAAGGCTCTACCTGGGCTTAAAGGGGAATGCCGCCCATTTAAAAATTCACATTTGTCATTTCTGCTCCCAAGGACAGTTTAGTCAATGTAGTCATCCCTTGAACTTGTGATGCCACTGGGATGCAAAATCAGGGGCTGCTCCATAGACAATGAATGGGGCACTGACTTTGTGGAGCCATAAGATGCTAAGTTGAGTTACCAAAATGAAGTTTATATTCTAGCATTGCTAACAGGCATGAACTAGAATTTAAACCCCATTTGGGTGCAAGAACAAACAAAAATCAACAAAGTCAGCGCCCCATTTACTGTCTGTGGGGCAGTGCCAGATTTTACATCCCAGTCACACATTCAAGGGTTAGTCCTCCAGTTTCTAGCTTTAGGAAAGAGTGGTACATGTTCAAAAGTATTGACTAAACTTTCCAGGGGCACAGGAAATAACATAGGTGAATTCCCCTTTAAAATGACAGTAGGTTGGAGGTCACTATAGGGGTATAGCATTCATCTGATGGATTTAAGTGGAAGCTGGCTGACCTAAATTTGCAGGCGTCAGGCATTGTTCACCCTGTTTAATGCCTAACTAAACAGGGCGACTAAGCACAAAACCTATGGCCTTGTCTGAGAACACACTATACTTTCAGAGCACCCAAGGACCCACTTAATATCCTTTCAGTTGATGCATTGCTGAATAACAAATAATTTGCAAGTTAGTTCATTGTATTTCTCACTGCCAGAGATGGGCCAGGGTGATACAACTGCTGGATGAAAATGAATAAAAATATACTAATACACCAATAATGGTAGTCATTATATAACAGGCAAAGGGGCTCTGGATATATTGTACTCTGCATGGCTACATCACTCTTTTATTCTGTATGACACTGTGACTTTGCCAAACAGTTGCTTGTGAAAGGAGATGATGTTAAGGTACAGTGGAAAAAGCATCCAATTTAGCCATTTACAGATGTCACAGACAGAATCTGTCTTTGTCAGTGTGACCGACCCATCTTCAAGGATGATACCTCTGAATTTTAGCCTCAAAATATTCCATTATAACACTTACATAAAGGGGAATACTAGAGAATTTAATCTACTCCTGGCCTATATTAGTTAACATTCACTAGTATTTCCCTTAGCAAGAAATGGAAATGTATATTCCCCTACACACACACATACGCACATTCACATTTGAAGATGAATTGGAAAAAGTGGAAAGGGTCACTGTGGTGGTATCCAGGTTTCTTATGTTTTTGTGATATGGTCAATTTTCTGGCTGGAGCAGATGACAGTACCGACAACATGAAGCTCATTTGGAAGTAAACGCTTGGACACATTTTGCATGAGCTCATCAAATCTATACTTTAGTCTCTATCAGCCTTAAATGCTATTACATCATAGATTCTTCATCAGTCTTGGTTCTTTGTTATCTGGCTTTGTGAAAGAGTTGTTGATGTTCATAAATACTGATTGGATGGTCTAATGCCATAAGAATAAGATGCAGAAACTCTTGACTTCAGTGTTACTCTCCTTTAACTCATACAGCATCTAACTACTACTGTAGGAAATACTCCTGCGCAATTGTTGGTGTATTATGTATTTAATGCAGATTGTGTTGCTCTATTTTTATGACTTAGATGAAGATCAGACACGTTTTAGAAGCAATTAATGTGTGAATCCAAAGGGTTTGCAATGTTTTTCTCACCGCTGTATGTTTCTATGACAGACAAATTATCGGGCATGATCTGACTTATCCTGAAGAAGAAAACCCAACCTGTCTGACTCTTTGACCCAGGTGTGGTGTGTGCATCATGTCCACCATCGCAGTGTGTAGGTCAGGGCTGACGCAGGATATATGTGACATTCACGGTTCTGCCACACCAATTACTTTCCATACAGGGAACTGTGGTACGAACATGATCAAAGGATGTGGATGTGCAGGATAAGGCAGCTGGGCAATCGAGTGGTCACCAATTACAGAAACTGAGTTCTCCTTTGAAAGCAACCTTGGCTTTTATATAGAGCATACAACTCACTTGAGGGAAAAGGAGAGATGGAGAGAAAACTCTCTCTCCTCATTCAAACAAGGGGCTGAATTGAGAAGACGAGGGCAGACTGTCTGCCATGCCTTGGACCAAGAAAGTGCTAGACGGCAGATACTACAAATGTTTAGGCTTATGAGATATTACACAGTAGTAATTAGGTCTGTAGGGCAAAGTCCAAAGCACAGTGACTGGGGAGATTAGTCTGTCTTTCCAGAAACCAATCACAAGACTAAAAAATGTGTTACAATGTCATTTTAGTTTGCCAAGCTCATTTCCACAGAGACCCAATTAAAGAAGGGAGCAGCCTGAGATCTATGCACTTATTAACAGATTTGGAATTACATTTCGAGCCTTCTCTTTTTGAACATTACTAAATGTATGAGAGTCCCATTAATATACTGCTGCAAAATCTGTTGTGAGGACACAATCTAGCGCTTACAGAAAATGTGACTATTATTGTTACAGCTCTGCTTAACACTATTGTTATAGTTTCATTTAGTCTAATTTTGTGCATTTTGAGAAGTGCTTGATTTGCCACAGAACCCTCTCTGGTCAAAGCTGCATATCAAAAAGCAGTGGAAAGGGAAAGTAATAACCATGTCCCGGTAGAAAGCTGCATTTGACAATGGAATAAAATCGTATACATGTTAATTCCTTTAGATACATCCCAAGTCACTGGAAACACTCACAGCTCTAGGATTAATACCATGAGAGAGCAAACTGGCTCTGGAGAGGAGGTGCTAGAGAACACTATAACTCATTATAACTTTTACTTCAGACCTTTATGGTATATATAGGTCATGGACAAGGACCATAATTTTGCCCCAGTATGGTTATCGCTACAGCAACAGCAGTGAGGAGGAGAGTGACCAGAGGGTGGAGGGGCCTTTCTTACCTACAATGCCGTAGGCTGACACAGCCCTGGACAGGCCTGAGGAGCCCTTCTGGCTGATCTTGGTGCGGTTGCCCAGGTCCAGGCGCCCCAGCAACTCCCTGACCTCCTGCTGGCTGTACACATGCTACAAACACACACATAGATACAAATGCACAAAGCTGTAAGCACTAATCTCTTTCTGTATTTATGTACATAGTTTCCATAAACCCCATTTTTCCTTACTATACAAGAAAGGAGAAAACAGAGCATGACCATGTTTTTTTGTTGCTTGTGAGAGACCAGCTTTGGACTAATACCTTACAATTCAAAACAACTGAAACTTGAACAACTGAAGCCTTTCTAGTAGAATAATCAGGAAAAGACTGCAAGCCCTTTTTCATCAATACCCTCAAATTTTCTATGAAAGCATTTAGATTGATCTTCTGCAAGGCAATTAAGCCAAAGATAGATTAACTGCTATGTAAAACCTTTCTGCAAAATTGTCATGAATAAACAGTAACTGCCTAATTTTTATTTCTTCACTTGCATTTCACTGTATATGACTGTATTTTCACTGTTGCACAGTGAAATGACCTCCACTGTGCAATTAGTGGGGTTATTCAATTCACTGTAAAACCTTAATTCAATTGAGAACCTTACCAGAGAATACACTGTAAAGGAATATAGTATATGGCATTATATGTGACACTGCGTTCCTTGCATATGAACCAAGAGAAAGTGAAAGATGGGACTGCGTTTCCCGCTTCAAAACTAATCGCCTGCAGCTCTTCATCATATTCTCAAGCATCCACACATTGTTCATAAAATACTGTCCAAGGCCACTGAACAAAAGCCAATCAGATGGAAATAAGCATTGTTTCCCTCTGAAGTCTAATATCTACAGGAACGAGAGCGCGGGGTGATGGATACTTTGTAATGGACACTTTATAATAACAAACCCATCATAATCATAATCACCCACAACGAGAACAAACAAATCAACTGCCGGCTCATAGATCGCGGTAATGAGTGGCGGAGAGGAGAAGGAGGTGCATTCAGCTCTCATCAGCTAAGTTGTCATCCACAACACACTTGGGACGGGGTGAGTGATTGTACAATTTGCCCCCAGGCGTACTGTACAGTATTACATAAGGATATACATGAGCACTGTACTGACTGCGGTGGCAGCTCGGCGCTCACCTTATCGTCGATTATGACCAGGTCCCTGGGTTCTGTGCGGTCAATCTTTAGGACACGGTGTTTGGTCTGGGCCTGATTGCTCCCCACCAAAAAATACCTCTGGAAAAGAAAGAATAAAAGCATTCATGTACTGTAGGCTATAATATACAATTGATGTAAACACAGAGACAAGGGCTTTTGCAGTGCACGCTGCATAGCTGCTTCTGATGATATGTGAATGCTAAAGATTGCGATAGAGCAGTGATTCTCAACCTTTTTCATATCGAGGATCCCTAATTTAGTCCACGTTAGGGCCACGGACCCCCATTTCATGAGATTTTGTCTCTTGGACCCAAATCTGAGAATATTTTTATTGTTCGATATGATTTTGTCCTGAATTCCATGACTATCTGTGTTGTAGGTAGAGAGATAACAGTGGAATTATGATCAAAATAGTTATTCTTCTACAGTCTCTAATAATACATTCCCTGGAATTCCCTCGAGGACCCCTGGTGGTCCCTGGACCCCATGTTGATTACTCTATCACCGCTGTGATAGAGTAATCATATTACACGGTTGATTTCCCAATGTATCGTGATTACTCGTTTCCAGCATCATTAGCTTATTCTTGGAAGACATTCAAATTAAATCCACTCTCTATCACCAGTGTGGAGCAAGAGCGCAGCACATTAGCCAAGCCTGCTTTGAAATGATGCGTTTGACACAAGACAAAGGTTTCAAGGTCCAATAGACAGGCATAGTGTCTATGCTACGCCTGCATTGTACAGTACGTCTTGTTTAGATCTCATTTTCTTCAGGTCATCTTTTTCGTAAGGGTGCAAGATTTTCTCTACGCAATGAGACGGCCAGTTAGAACTGCATGTATCAATAGTCTGTCAAATTATACCAAAAAAAAAAAGTCACGGCAGATAATGCATTATTCAAACTGCTATTGAATTTGCACTGGAATTACAGTAGGTACTGTCCATGTACAACATGCAGGCACAAGGCTACATGTTCCTTCTTAAGATATGTCTTGCTTGCACATCCCTTTCTTTCAAGTCATTATTTTCCTCACATTGGGTTGCAAGATGGTGCAAGATTTTCTATCCACCACAGGACGTCAAAGTGGAACACCTTCTATCGATACGGACGGGAACCATTAGGACCATTTTGTCCTGTTCCACACTACCCAGTATCCCATAGAGCCCTCTTTGGATTGTACTTGTTAGACAGTCTGGAAATCCACAATCCAATGAAATGGTCTGAGAAGAGACAGTGGGGGGGGGGGGGGGGGGGGGGGCTAAGGAAAAAAACTGTGTTGGTAAGACAACACGCAATTAGGGGAAGAAAGACACATACGTCTTCTCTCAGAAGGAAAAAAACAAGGCTAGGCGTAACATCACTGTTGGTAAAATGAAGATGCGTGTACAAAATATGCTCAAAACCTATATAAAACTTTTGACTTGCTTTTTGACTGGCAACATGTATTAAACTTAACTGCCCATGAAAGCACCAAGCAAAGTCCAATAATAGTTCACTTTACGCGTATGTGAAGAAATCATAGTTTGACTGAGATCTACATATTGGACCTGGTACTAACCTGTTTATGATATTATTTGTTTATCTGTTGCTGATGTGAATCTCTTTTGCATTGTATGCAATTGCATTGTACTGTAAGATTGGGGTGTACCTGGAGCAGAAAACCATGACAAGCTCTCTTATGCTGCCATCTAGTGTTTCTTTTCAACTATTCAAAATCCCAGCACCCTCTATCCCCATGTCTACTACCATCAATGGCTCTCAACTTTTATGCATACCTTCCTTACATCACTGATATCTTGAAATCCATTGCTGTAGTCTACATTGCAGCAGAAAGGATGAGCATTATCTAAGGTACCCAAGAAATATATTCATCACTTGCATGCAACAACTGATGAATAACACTCTCCCCTCGCTCAATTACTATGCCATGGTGTCCTTGAGCAAGACACCTAACTCCTGGCTGCTGCAGTGGAGCAGCTCTGAGACAAACAGTGGTTTGTCTGAATGTGTGGAACTGCATGAATGTGTGAAGTAGTGTGTTGTTGGAAAAGAGCAAGCATGCTCAGTCAACTTCCCCTTGGTAAATCTATATAAAATTTCCCTCATCCTGTACTTACAATCAGCACATTTAACTAAATTCTACAATTTATGTACCAGTGAGCATCAGGAGAGCCATGCCGCCCTGAGCATCCCAGAATGAAGATGTAATGTTATATGGTTCTATAGGTTGTAGACTTTATAAATTATATTGACACCCTGCCTGGAGTTCTGGAGGACATGATTAGGAAAACACAGCACCAGTATATAAATCATGTGAAACTCACGGCTCTGGTTTCGTACAGAACCATCCTCTGGATACCGCTGATGACAGCCGCTGACTGAGGCATGACTATATCTTGAAATTTGTCACAATCCAGGAGAAACGACAGAAGACCTGTAGATAGTGAATAGGGATATGCATATCAATAAGTGTACACTGGAAAAAGCAAAAGAAATTGGAGAGATTACTTAGCAGCTAGGCATCTTTTATGGCCCTCAGCATTAGGCTACCTAAGCTAATGTTAACTACTCACCATTAACGTTAGCTGTGTTAGCCACAAGCTTCCAGCCAGCTGATAATATGCATCTCCTCTGCCTACCAAAACTACTACTTAAAGCTTCAGACCATCCGAAAATCAAATATGTTTGCACATTGTCAAAGTAGTTAGGCTAACATATACGAGCGTGCAACGGTCATGCATTTGTTTCGGTCAGGTGACTGTCATGAACGGCTTGCGCTTCCTCAATTCAGCTGATACGGATCCTCGCAAAGTCCAAAAAAAGTCCCAAGGACGTGAAAAAGCGATTGCTAATATAGTGTAGGATACCCATTTTATGGAGATAGCATTTACTGTTGTTAAAGTACTTTAAACACTCATCCCTGCAATAAACAAAGATGTTTAAGACCTGCAACAACAGAAAGTGGTTTTGTGTCCGTAAGATAATTACTATTGGTAAACCAAACCCCTAGCGCTCTCTTTGGTTTGCCGGTTGCTATGGTTACCGTATTCGGTAGCTGTTAACCTTAGCTAACTTAGTTAATGCTAACTGACCAACGAACGTTTGGTATGACTTTGTTAACCAGTTAGGTTGGTAACAAAATAATAAAGAATTGCTGGAATGCCCAAAACTAACGGTGAGTAAACTTCAGGCAAGCAATTACGGCTAACGTTGCACCATATATATAAAGTCAACCCAGGTGGCCACTAGCGTTAGCTGTGTTAATGTCATGTTAACTTCTAGCTAGGTTAAAACAGAAACGTTATGACAGGCGTCTTTCTTTCTTTCTGTTAACGTTACCCTTTTGTGTTTAAATTCGTCCTATTCATAGTATTTGAAAAGACTGCAAAACATACACTCAACTAGCTCATATGGAGAAGTTTGTGGACAACCTCATTGAGGATGAAGCTGAGAGAGAGATTCTTCTTGCTAAACCCAGCTGCTTCATCATTGTTGGAAAACCGGTAACACACTATCTTTGCCTTTCACACACACACACACACACAGTAATGTCAGTAACATAATTCACTTACAGTGCACTACAGTTTAAACTTTAAGGTGATGGGTGACTCACTGAATCCTTTGTGACAGGGTGTTGGCAAATCCACCTTGGCCAAACTAATAGCAGATTCCTGGAAGTGTATCTTGATTGATGGCAAGTCAATTTATTTTTGGTGTCTATCCCAACATAATGTCTAAGTAAAACTTTTTACAAATTTCTGATCATCTTCTATAATATTTCAGATACAGAACTACTCAAGAGACACATAAAAGATCAAACTAAACAAGGCATAGAGGTGAGTATCATTATCTGCAGTCACAGGACCGTACAGTTAAATGTCCCGTTGCCATATTATGAGTTGCCTTGTCTCACCATTTCAGCTGTTAGATATCTTATCTGAGGGGAGAAGTATACCAGAAGACATGGTGCTCCAGCTGATTATTGCCAGGCTTAACTCACCAGATGTGGAACACTATGGTAAATCAATTAACTCAAAGTTTATCTAATCATAAAGAATTTGATTCAGTACAGCTATCAACAAAGTACGTGTGAATTCTCTAACAGTGCAGCTTGTGGCATTTAATTAGCCTAATTTTTGAAGCACTGATGAGTCATATGAGTAGCAGTAATATCATCCTAAGTGATAGGACAGCACTGCACAGTTTTGTGTAGCAGTGAGGTGTCATTCAAACACCAGCTCTGCCATGGCTTGTTTGTGATAGTACAATGTGTTGTGGTACAGGTTACGTACTGAGCTGCTTGCCCTGCATGTCGGAAGAGTGTCTGAAGATACATGAGCAGATTGAGCTGATCAAAAACCTCAAGCTAACACCTGATTTCATCATCAACATCAAGGTTATTCTGATTTCCTCTACTAGAATTGTGCAGCAGTGCATAGTTTTCAATTTTGTTTGGCTTAGCAAAGAAATTGATTCATTTTCTAAATTCCCATGTCATGGTTTTGTTTTTGTATAAGCTAACTGAATAGAGTTAGCAGTATCTTTCATTTTTTTAAAGTCCATTTGCATTTTTAAAGTTCAGGTTTTAAAATTGTTGGTTATGCCAAAGCTTTGTCAATGTGTGAGTGGGTTGATTATTATTTCTCCCATCCTCCACCAGTGTGGGGACAAGGACCTGATCCGGAGGCTGTCAGGTCTGAGGCAGCACCCAGAGACAGGTCAGTTGTACCTCAGGGAACAGTGGAACCCCGAGAAGGTAGACACCAAGAAGAAGGAGGAGAACAGAGAGGCGGATCTAGTGGAGGATGAGGAGGAGCAGGTATGGCTCATCGGAAAAACACCATTTGCCATTGGGTGTAACCTTGCCCATCTTATGTTTTAGACTATTTCTCTGACACACAATGAAAGTTGTTTTTTTGTGCTGGCTACAAGGGCAAGCATCTACATGTGCCGATGTCCTAAGAGACTGCAGTATTTTCGTCAGGTCCCTGTTGAGCTATGCATGTCTGAAATGCCTGTGGTAGTAACCTTTAAAGACCTGCAGATGGCCTGCAAGTCACAGCTTCTGCTGTGGCTATTTTTCAGTACAGTTGCATTGGAATATTGCCTATGCATTTCACATTTCTCTACACTTCAAATTAGTTGTGAAAGTGTTTCGCTAGCTAATACAAGATTCATTTCAAAGTCCCTGGTTTCCCAGGGACTTTGAAGGGGAAGTTGTATAATTTTTTAACATTAGATTTTTTGATTTAGGTTTTGTACATTGTTTGTTGGACGTTTCCGTTGTAAGTAGGCTTAACTCTTTGTTGATGATGTAACATTACCATAAGTCTGCTTTCCTAAGTAGCAGTAATGTTAGTTGTTAAGTTGTAGTAGTGAGCTATTATTGGTGATTTGATTTCAGTACATTATTTGTCACAGCTAACACTCACCTAACACCCTTTTTCCGAATAAAAACATTCCAAATTAAATCTAGCAGTCACATTTAAACCTTTAATGTCTGCTCTCCTTTGATATTAATAGCTTCTGTTTGTTTGTTCTGGGTTGCAGGTCAGGGAGAAGGAACTCCAAAAGGACATAATCGACCAGATGGTGTGGACGCAAGAGAATTCAGCCAAGAATGCTTTTCTCAAGATCAACATGTACAAGGATACTATGCTCAGACCCCTGGAGGTCAGTTCCTTTGGGCAGCACAAATCCTTGATTATAGCGCTCCTATCAGGCCAATCAGTTTAATTTTTCAAATGCCAGATCCTAGTGACAAGATGCATCATCCCTCCACGTTTTGTCAAAATCAGACCAGTGACGTAAACAGTTATGGGCTTTCAAAGTTAGAAATTTTGGCGTTCAATTATCCATTATCCCATCAGGTTAATCATGGTATTTTTATTAATGCTAGAACACAGTGCCAAAGTCATCCCTTCAAGTTTTGTCAAAATGGATTCAGCCCCCCCAGTTACCCAATTTAAAATTCTCGACTTAGATCAGGTTAGATTCAAATAGTGGCTTATTGGCAGAGATTAGCCAAATTATTGTAGGATAATTTGATTGCTATTCTTTCAGGACTACATGGCTGACCACGACCCCCTCTACCTGTTTGAGCTGGATGGAAACAACAGATCTGAGGAGCTGCACTTGGTAAGACTTACAATACTAAGTGTTAATAGGCTGTCTGCAGGGAATATGCATAGTAAAAATCTAATTATCTTGCATATACGATGCTGCTGATTTTGAGTTAGGTTCAGTGGTTATTGTTGTTGCATTCGTGTGTGTGCACGGTTATTTACTCATTCTCTGGTGCTGATGTCACTGTGTTGACTACTTTGCCTCTAGTCTGTAATGTCCCGTCTGGAATCCATGGCAGTGAAGCGTGTCTCTGTTCCTGTCCGTCTCCACCAGAATGATGATGAAGAATTGCCTGATGAGATTGAAACGGTCTGCCAATAAGACTGTACACAGTATTTAATGTAATATAGGAGAAGTTTTTCTTCAAAACACAATGCGTTAGTCAATTCTTTGAATGCACCGAAACTAGTTCAAACAACTTCAGTTTGAGCCATAAATGCTGAGGTGCTGCTAGTAGATTAATAAATCAAAAAAATGATGCACTGTCAAGGATTGATTGGAAATGTCTAACAATTCTAATTAGATATGAAGTAGTCTAATCCTGAGCCCATCTCTCCTCCAGGACGAGCTGCTGAGAATTGTGTCTTCCTCCAAGGCAGTGGCCCCTGGCTTCAGGTGGAGAAGGAGCCGCTGGGGCAGAACCTGCCCTGTTGCTCTGAAAGAGGGCAAGGTCATTCAGGGCAAGCCTGAATTATGTGTGGGGTGAGTGATCAGTTGTAGGGTGTAGCCTGGCCAGGACTCTAGTCACTAGCTTAAAGTGAGATGAGATGAATCTGTTTACTTTCTCAACCAACTCCCATGTCAACCCCTGTACAGCTTCCAGGACAAGATGTACATCCTTTCATCTGAGGAGGCCTATCTGAAGTTTGTTCTAACCCCCCAGCGGTACTTGCTTCCTCCAATGCCCAAGTCCCCTTGCAAGGTATCCATTATTGGGCCCCCACAGGCAGGGAAGAGCACCCTATGCAAGCTTCTAGCCCAGCACTATGGGGCATTGGTGCTTGACATAGAGGAGTTGATGCAGCCGGTCCTGGCCAAGCTGGAGCAGGACAGGCTGGACAAAATAAAAGAAGACACCACCCAGATCGCCATAGAGAAAATCAAGATGAAGATGGAAATGGATGCCACACCAAGTTTTGGTGAGTTGAGCTTGGTGTGGATGATCATATGTTGGGTGTACCAAGATTCACTATCACTTGTACAATTATACTGTATATTCTTGCATAACCACAAAGAGACTATTCAAGATAAGTGTAAAGCAGTGTTGCTTTCTACTGTATTATTCCACAGAACAACTCTTGCAAATGTCATATAGCATGAAGAATAATATTCTTCTATATTCTAATATACTACTATGGATGTGGATGTACCAATTTGCCTGAAATTATTGTTATTTCAATAACTATCCAGTTCAATTAAAAAATGTTCAGTATACTCTATATTGCTGTCATATTTGAATTCATCTTAAGACATTTTATTTCATCAGATGCAACCAACTGTGTGGAGGGTAAGCTGTTAAAATACTCTCTCTTTCATACAGACACACATACACACAGATTAATGATTCTTTTTTACCTTTTAAATATTTATTCATAAATACATTTTATTGTTAATCAGGAATTCACATGCCTTTCTTGTTAGACTATCACATATCATACATGTTATTCCTTGCTAGTCTTGTGATGTTGTGTTTACATGTGTATCACTGTACAAATGTTTTCTGCTGTTTTCAGTGACAGAAGATCACCCAGAGGTGAAAGCCATGGTGCTTTCCGCACTGAGAGAAGTCGAACAAATAAGCACAGCACCTCTTTCTGACCTGTATGCTGATGTATTAGAGAAACGTATAAAAGAGGTATGCCAAAATGTGAAACATGTCAGCTCCATTTACAAGCTACTACAAGAGTGTAAACAGACAGTGAGTGTGTTTGCATACGCATTAATATACAGATATTATTCAGGATATGTAAGCATTCCTTCTGTGAGTTGGAGTATGTAAACGCCATATAATGTTTATTATAGCCTGCATAAGGTCATATCCTGATTGTGAAACACCCAAATACAAACTGGGATTTACTATTAGCCACGATACTGAGGCATGTAAACATCCTTATCCTTTACTGTTGTTAGAATATAAGTATATAGCAAAAGAGGTTTATACATACTGTATAAGGGATTTAGATGTGTATAAAGAGCTTGTTCTGTATAGCACTATAACTGGAATATGAGCTAGTATTTAGAATACTCCTGAGTGTGTGAACACATTCGGTGGCTGCCTGAGACCTCAGTTAATTGCTAAACATGGCCACACTATCCAGAGAAATGGCAATAAAGACTTAAGGCTTAGCCAGTGATGTTGCTAAATTGCTAAACGTTGGTGTTACAGATTGAAGAGGCGGATGGAGATGCGGAGGTGAGAACTGGCTGGGTGCTTGACAACTTCCCCAAGAACCACTCCCAGCTGGACTCCATACAGCAAGCCGATAATGGAATCCTGCCAGACTTCCTCTTCTGCCTCAAAGACAGTGAAGGCAGGAAATGCTGAAACAAATTCATTGATGTTATTTTGAAATATTTGAGTTTGGGTGTTTCTTCAGTATTCATGCAGCCAACCTGTTATGCCCTCATATTTCCTGATAGAAAATTTATTTTTACAGGAAGGACAGCATTGAGGAGACACTATGAGATGAACAAGGAGACTGTGGACAAGGCAGTGAAGAAGAGGTTGCAGGAGGAACAGTCTGAGAAGGAGAAACAGGCCTTGTTGTGAGTGAGGATAAAATGGTGCTGCGAAATCCTATGGTTTGTTAGAGCTGAGCTTATGAAGCCAGTTTCAGCATAGTTTTTGTCTTGCCTTTCTCCCCATTTTAGAAACCGTAAAGAGCAGGAATCAGAGCTGGAGGCCAAGCCAGCAGAACCACAGACTAATCTAGAGACAGTTGCCGAAGAGACTGATGGTATTATCTGTTTGCCTGTCTATGTATTTATCCATCTACAGTAAAACAGCCTAAAATCCTGTTGTCTCCTTGATCAACATTCTTTTTATTACATTGATTATTTTTCTTTGCAGAAAACCCGGACCAATCTGACACAGACAGCAGTTCACATCCTGTCACCATCAAAAGAGAAGGTAGGACTTCACACTTGTTTTTTTATACACTGTTGGTTTTTATCAGATCAAAAATGCAAAGTTCCTCTGACTCGGTTTTGACAGTGGCAATATTGCCATTATGCTGTGGTCATGAAGAGGCAAATTCAAGTCAGTGGGTCAGGGGGAGACACTTTACTCTGTGTGCTGTCAAACTTCATTATGGTGTGCAGAATGTGAGAAAATTGTATTCTACAATTCCTGTATAAGCTTTATAGAGCTCTATCTAATTAATAAAAGAAAGTTAAGGTTGTACGGTTGTGAAAACTTAATCTTATATATGAATCCTTACTCTTAATTTTCACACAGCTCCTACAATCCTCTTCTCGTATTCAGAAAGAACTGTATGTCATCGCCACAAAAGCTGCATGGGACTCAAAATGACCTGTACTTGTTTTTCTCTTTGACTCTCTCCCTCTCCTACTCCCCTCTGTGTCGCTCAAGATGATGTGGTACTACCTGATAAGTGGGAGTTAGGTTATCCAGACGGCCCGGAGATGAATGACTATAAACTGCAGCTGAAGCGGTTTGCAGAAGAATGGGAGCGCATGGAGCCTTCTTTAGCTGGCATCTACTCAGTACTGGAGATTGGCAGCAAGAGCGCTGAGGACCTGCTTGAAGAGATGGTCCAGCAGATGGAGAGTGAGTGTAGCTCTAGAGTGTGTGTGCGTTTTCATGTGTGTGTCTGCACTGTCCTGCAAAAGCAAAAAAAACAAAAATATGTTTATAGGTTATATTCCATTAGCATGGCATGTGATCTTAAAAATAGTTTATTTTTTTCATATTGCTTGCATTAGTCCAAAATTTCATTATGAGCACTATTATCATTTTACACACTCACAGTATGCCTGCTGTAGCCTTCATACATTGATTATACATGTTTATTAATTTGCTAATAGCATTTTAATAATTTCTCCAACAAATTCAAATCCATCCTTGGCAAGAAACAAATCCCAACCCACACTCTGGTTTGCATGTGTGTTCTGCAGAGCCATTCAAGTATGTGTCCTGGGAGCTGACAGGAGTGGACCTGGATGAGGAGGAAGAGGATAGTCAGGCCCTAGCAGAGCTGGAGAAAGCAGAGGAGGCCAGTGGGGACAATGACACAGCTGAGGGAGACAATGAAGTCAGTAAATAGAGCAGTCTTTTCACTTCTATCACCTTGGTCAAACTTTACAGTCAAAATTTGTTTGTTTTTTGAGTTTTTTACATTTATAACCTTTAGGAGAAGTTGAAGCCTCTTGTCCTCCCTTACTTTTTTCCACGTCAAGAACAATATTAAACACTTTCACCCTTTCACTTTGTTTCCTGCTTTCCTTCCATGACATCAGGAGGACACAACAGCTAAGAGATTATTGGGAGATACTGGTCACTTCTGCCCCGTGGCCTTAAAAGACCATGAAGTTCTGTGGCCCTGTACGGACGAAATCGCAGCCAAGTACCGTGAGAAGGCCTACTACTTCTCCAGCTCGGAGGCCAGGGAGCGCTTCCTTCAAAACACTGCAGAATTTGTCACACAGGCTGAGCCTCTGAAGGTATGGGCTGATAAGAGAAAGAGTGAGGGAGACAGAGAGAGATAAAGTAAGAACCCTAACACATTCTCGTATCCTTTTCTCTCCAAGCCCCCAGCCCTGCGGGTCTTTTTGCTTGGCACCCGAGGGTCAGGCAAGACCACTCACGGCGAGTGGCTGGCCCAGCAGCTGGGCATCTTCCATGTTCAGTTCAGGGAGCGGCTACAAGAGCTCATCCTGGCCAAGACACAGAGCCGAGTGCCCCACGCTGACGAGGCAGAGCCCCTGGAGGAGGCTCCTGAGGACCTGGAGGCCCTGATGAAGGAAGTCAAGGGTGAGGACGAGCAGAAGACAGAGGACACCCCTGTCAATGAGCCTGACAAGGAGGCAGAGGTCAGATTTGATAAGCCGTCGTTGTAGCTGGGTTCCCATCCAAGTATTTTTGTGCAAATTACGATTTCATTACATTCATTTGAGACAGAAACGTTTTTTGTCGGAAAAGAGATTATGTGATAAAAAGTGCTGGAGACACATTTGTCTTATAAATGACGTAGTGACGTTTGCAGCCAAAGACTGTCTGTAAAATATCTGTCCACCACAAATGGCATAAGCACTGTTGCTCCCATGTATAAGGCTCCTATCATGCCTGTATGGCCATTAGTTGGTGAAATAGAATATTGCAGGTTATTTGACATTGGACTCATCCCTGTTTAGAGTGATACCATTAGTGTCTGTGCCTGTCTGTCTGTCTGTAGCAGGAAGTGGCACTGACCGATGATGAAGAGGCCATCAAAGCTTACCTGTCTGATGGAGATTCTCTGCCTCCAGAGGTCCTGGATATGGTGCTGGCACCGTACTGGAAACAGGAGCCATACAAGTACTTACACACACACAAATAAATCTCTCACTCTATTTCTCACACTCTTTCTCTTTCTCCCCTTTCTCCTCTCAAAAACCCACACCCTCACATACACACACACTCAAACTCACATTCACTTTTTTTTAACTACACTTAACTACACACTCAACCTATCTTGGCGCTATTCCTCATAGCACATTACCTGCTCCCACTGACTCCATTCCTGTTACGGTTACACAAAGAGCTGCCAAGCCTTACACAAATCGTTCCGTTACCTCCTCAAATTTACTCCCAATTACCCTTCAACCTTGCACTTCTGCCCCTCTCATTACAGAATCTGCACAGAACATTTTATTCGATCCCTACTCTTTTAAAGCTCGAAAAGGCCTTGGACTTTTGAATTGGAACATCCGAAGCCTGTTTCAGTAAGAAAAAGTGGATCATTTAAAAATTTTAATTTCACAGGCAGATCCAGATATTTTGGTTATTACTGAAACCTGGCTCAAGAAAAGTGTCCAAGATTCTGATATATTTATTAACAACTATAATATTTACAGAATTGACAGAGCTGATAGAGGTGGTGGTGTAGCAATTTATGTTAAGAACAATTTCACAGTCACTGTTCTTTGTACTGCTTCTATTCCTAAGCATTGTGAGTTTATTGCACTAAAAGTAGAGCTAGGTGTTAATAATTCTATTGTGGTAGCAGGAGTGTATAGGCCTCCCTCTGCTGTTGCTGATTCTTTATCTGTTTTGGAGGACCTGCTTTGTAAATTTGTTAATTCTGAAATTATTGTTTTAGGTGATTTTAGCCTTGATTGGCTCTCAAATTCCTCAGACAAACTCAAGGAGCTTTGTGGTAATCTAAATCTCTCTCAGTTAATTACTGTTCCCACCAGACCAAATTTAAAAAATAACAAGTCCACTCTATTGGATCTGATTCTGTCCAATAGAAGTGACAAAATTATATCATCTGGTATTTTTGATCTTGGTATAAGTGATCATTGCCCAATTGCCTGCATAAGGAGCACACGTATGGGTAAAACAACATCTCGAGTTATAGTCAAAAGAAATTTTAGCAACCAAGCCTTTCTACCACAAATTAGGTCGTCCTTGGACGAGCCCTCTAGCGGCGTTTCCAGTCATCTCGATCCTCTATTCATCTGGCTAGCTCGCCAGTATTTTCCGCCCCTGCATCTTTCTTTAGTACATCCACGTACGTTTGTGTGGGACGCCCTTGTGATCGATGCCCGTGTGTTGGCTCCCACAGCACCAGTTTGCTGGCTGGGAGCTCCTGGTGTCTCTGGCAGCGACCAGCTAACGCCATTCTCCTGAATGCTATCTTCTCACACTCAACCTTGGTAACTCTCCATACAGATGCTTGTTGGTAACGTGCTCGTTCTGGTCGATGTTTAGTACTGCTCACAGCATTCTGGTGTAGCACCCATCCCGGGACTTCTGCAGGGTGGGCTTCAGGGTCCAGCATTCACAGCCATATAGGAGAATGGACTCTACAGTCGCAGAGAAGAAGCTGAGCTTGATATGTCGGGGGAGGTTGGAGTTCCACACACTGGCCATGCCATTCAGAGCCTTCCATGCAAGCGCCTTCCTCACTTTAAGGTCTTGCTCTGACGAGTTGACCCATGAGCCCAGGTATTTGAAGTCATTGAGTTCTTTCAGAGCAGTGCCTCCTGTTGTCGTTAGAGGTGGATGGTCCGGGAGGATGTTGTAGGTGATAACCTCGGTTTTCTTGGAATTTAGCCTGAGGCCAACCTTGGCACACTCTGTCTCCACTCTGGTCAAGAGCTCCTGTGCCTGCTCCACACGGTCAGATAGCAGGCTGATGTCATCCGCATAGTCTAGGTCCGTTAGGACTACAGCAGGGAGTCGTTATTTAAAAACTTTTTTAATAATCTACACTCATTATATAACCATTTTGTCCTGTATATATGTATGTATTTTGCATGATGTAGTATGTGTTGTTTATTTTTTGTTCACACAACTGCACAATAAATTTGTTGACCTTAACATGCCTCTTAGGTCCACAGGTTTTATCCTGGAGGGCTTCCCTCGGAGTGCTGATGAGGTGCAGTACATGGTGCAGCGGCAGCTCTTCCCTGATGTTGCGGTAATCATGGCAGCGGATGTCATGGACATTGTGAGACGCTTGTTGCCACCTCACCTGGAAGCCTGGCGAGAACGCCACAACCGCCGCGAAGCACAGCTGAAGCTCATCCGTGACCTACGTCAGAAGATTCGGGTGAGCAAGTCACAACTTTCTAGTAATGTTGTCCCACCACCTTCATTACCAAGCGTATTCCTGCTGCCTAGTCTGAGAACAGTAGTAGGACCGGTAGGACCTTCTCTCCTGTCTTCCCTTTTCTCTTTCCTGCTCAGTTTTCCTGCTGTCTTAATGGAAAGCATTCATGGTGAGGATATACTGACCCTATTAATTAGCAGTTTATTTGAATGTGATCCCAGCTGTCTGGCTAAACTTAACATTAGGCTACTTTGTTTGCAAGTAAACTTTATCAGCTGAACCCTTAACAAATATAGCTTAAAACATACATGCATAGCAGCACTGCTTATACCTGTGTGTGCGCTTTATTGTGAAATTCCAAAGTATGTGATGTGCCTTACAATCATAAAATGATGAATCAACTACATGTATATATAACTACTTTGCAGTTAATGACTGAAGATTTATAGTTAATGCTAAATTCTCACAATTTAACTTTCACTATCTTTTATTAATTAGATACTGCTCAATAGAGAACAGACATAAGAGAGAGAGAAAAAGACATACAGACATACAGAGAGAAAGACCCCCAGTTAATTCTGTACTTAGACATAATAAGTCTATCCATCCCTGTGGTATAGGAGGACAACATTGCCAAGAGAAGGGCTGAATTCATGGTAGAGCAAGCCACTAAAGCATCTAGAACAAAGGTAAGCAATGTCATCATAAACATTATTATCCTCTCCTCCATCATTACGTAACCACCTACCTACCACAATCTTCTGACCCGGCAGATAAGGGAGAGCGAGGACGAAGATGATGAGGAAGACGACGAAGCCATGGACAACATGGAGGAAGAGTGGGAGGCCGTACTGCAGGATGAGTTCCCTCCTGACGAGGAGAGCGATGACACTGAGAGTGAGGAGACTGAGGAGGCAGCTACTGAGAGGCTGGAGATGGAGATAGGGGAACGTTTTGAGGCGGACGACAACAACCTCACCAGTGTGACGGTACAAAGACACACAACCCCATGAATGCACTTAACTAGCCAGACACTAATGTTGATACCCATACCATCTCTGTTATTATTTCACAATTACGTCCTGGGTAGTGAGGACAGATTTACATAAGCTTAACACTAGTTTTATAGCAGTCTGAGAAGTATCAGCAACAAGCTGAATGGCAATTTCCATCATTACACTTACCTACTAATTTACAGTCTATAAGTACACATCCACTGACACTACAGAGACATGGGTTGGACCTACAGTTTGAACCAAATCTTCCTTTGTTGTCTGTATATGTTTTCATATCATACTTCATATTGTACTTCCATGCTTTGTCCTCTGCTATTATCAGGAGCTCCTGAGTGAACTAAACATCCCCAAAGTGTCAATCAGTGCATCCCGTAAGCCACGGATTGTGCGTTACCAGCTGCTCCAGAAGATCCAGCCCCTGCTGACCAACAGGGAATCGCTCTTCCAGAAATGCCAACCCATCAGTTACAGCCTGGCACGTAAGCTGCTGCACTCCTCCTACAAGTTCCACAGTGCCTTTTGCTGCTGGGACCCCATCAAGGTGAGCATGACCAGGAATGATGGCATCCTTTGTACACATAACAACTTGTCTCCCTTGTGTCGAGATGTTGAGATATATCACCAGAACTTTATCCAACCTCCTGGACATACTGTATTTTACTCTCTCTCTCTCTCTCTCTCCAGTACACAGAAGGAGACTTGATCCAGCCATCACAGGGGCCACTCAGTACCACATACCCTCTGCTCTTCCACCAGTATATCTACTTCTTTGCATCCAAGGAGACTCGCAGCACATTCATGCTCAACCCCATGAAGTACCTTAAGCAGCGCAAACCCCACCCCTCCCTCCCCATTAAATTGGCTGTCATAGGACCGCCCAAATCTGGAAAAACCACCGGTCAGACTCAAACAGCTGAAACATAATCCACTCATAGTCAATGTCTACGTAGAAATATACAATAATAAGTTCACCCTATCTCTTCCTCTCTCATGGTCTGCTCTGTCGTTACCTTCATCTCTCCAGTGGCACAGGTGTTTGCTCACAAGTATGGCTTGGCGCGGCTGTCCATCGGCAGTGTTATGCGCATGGTGCTGAACACTCAGGAGCACACCGAGCTGGCTGTCCAGATGAAGAAGCACCTTTCCAAGGGCCTCACCGTGCCTGATGAACTGGCCATTCAGTGTCTGGAGGTGGCACTCATGAGTTTAGTCTGCAGCACCAGAGGGTAAGAAAGGATGTCTGCAGGTCCTGAAAAGTCTTAAAATGCCTTAAATAATAGTATATATTATATATTATATAACATTGCTGTCTTGTGAAAACCTTGGAACTCCATTTTTGGTGATAGTCCAGGTTATTTTTCTGTTTGTGGAGGCATTCTAATGCTGACTTGTTTGCCCTTCCAGGTACGTGTTGGACGGCTTCCCGATGACACTTAAGCAGGCTGAGATGATGGAGGCTCGGAGTATCATCCCCATGACAGTAGTGGAACTGGGGATGGACACAGTGGAGGTGCTGAACAGAGGCCTGATCAACAAGATGAAGCCCAACAAGTCAGAGAACACACACTCAACTATAGCAACGGGACTACAATCACTAGAGTTGCATATTTTCTTCAGAAATCTGGAAGAATTTGCAAGGCACAGTCTGTAAACTGTGTAAAATCACAAACATACAAACTAATGGAATAAAGTGTGTCCCCCTGTCCCTTCCCTCTCCCTCCGCTCCCATCGTAGGCCTCACCTGATGCATGACAGCTCCGAGATCCTCCACATCCGTAACTCCCATTACAAGCAGGAGGTGGAGCATGTGAGGCAACACTTTCAGCAACAGTACAAGAACTGGGTCCTGCTGGACGGATTAAAGAGCAAATGGTGGGTCTGGAACAGCATTCTAGAGGAGGTCTGCATCAGCATTAAACATATCCACAGCTACCTGGAGAGGACTCGCAGTGGTAAGTTCTGGAGTAGGAGAACCTGTTGAACCACATCCACCTTCTGTCTTGATCCCAGGCCAGCGGGATGGCCTAGTGGGTAATGAAATGGCTGAAAATACAGTAAAAATAAAATGCTGCAACTTATCTGCACTTACACTTAACAGCATTTTTATATCCAAAGTAAAAATAGCACGGCAAAGAAACAAATGCATTAAAAACCTCACTTCACGAGGATGCATTCAATCTAAATCTCTGTTTAGGTGAGACCTATTAGCTTATCTTCCCCTATACGTTGGTTTTGCAGGCCAGGCAGCCTGCATCCACAAGCTGTGCATCACCCCCAGGGAGCTGCAGTCTCGTCTGGGAGAGTTTGGCCAGTACTGCCCTGTCTGCCTGGCTCTACATCACCACCTGCTGGACTCCTCAGATACTGCATCCCTGGCACTAGCAGCTGAATACAGGGGACACTACTACAAAATGTGCTGCAGAGATCATTTGGAGGTCAGTGTCCTGGGGCCTCATTTATAAAAGACCTATAGCCAAATCCAAGATAGAGTTGTGATTTATGGAAAATGGTTCTTCATGCCAAAATTAGTTGGCTAAGCTGATTTCCTCCAATATTTGACAATCTAAAACTGATTTCTATCATTATCCAACATATTTAATTTAATTTTCTTTATCGTATTCTTTGAAGTGATCCTACAATTGAATTGACATGGAAAAAAACAAAAATATTTTTAAACATTTATAAATATAAATTATACATTATAAATTATGCGGCATACATATAAATAAGGCCCTAGCATCTGGAGTGCACATGCAGATGTACTGTAATGGGTAAATAAAATTGATGTTGACCTATTGTACCTGATCTGATACTACTAACTACCAACTAGAAGTGCAGGTCGCATTCACAAATTAAATGTCTAGGAAATAATGTAACCCAAACACTGGAGTGACTGAAAGGAAAAAAAAACATTCTGTTTTTTGTTTTTTCATATTGTCCTTTCGACCACAGCTGTTCCTGGCCACTCCAGATCAGTTTGTGGTCCCTGGCTGTCCGTACACTCTCCCACAACCCCACCTGCTGCCAAGGAAGCTAACTGAGATTCAGGTGAAGAACAGGTTCCCACAGCAAGTTGAGATGAAGGGATTCTGCCCCGTCACTTACCTGGATGGAAAGCAGAGGTATACTATCCATTGCAATCAGTCTACATCTGCACCCTAACCATATCTCTCTCTTGCTGGAAAGCATAGGTACAGTATGCTAAAAAATAAAAGATAGTGTGCACACTGCTATACTCTCTTGTGTTTTTCAAGGAATTAATTCCTTTGAAGTTCCAAATCCATAGAAAAAGTAAATTCCCACACATAAAAGATTACCTCTGCATTCATTTATTTTTAGTCAGTGTTTATCATGTCTTGAGAATACATTTCCAAGACATGTCTTAACAATGGTCTTATGACCAAAACATTGACTAAAAATAAATCAATGCAGGTGATCCTGTGTGAGCAGAAATGTACATTTTTCTATGGACAGTATGCTAAAAAGCCTCCACATCTTATATCTTATAAGTTGACCAAGTGGAGGTAGACAGACAGGAAAATACAAAACTAACTGATAGCAGCAAGTAATCACTTGTTTGTGATAAAGGTTAGAATCAAGTGTGAGAAAGTGCATCAAAATCAGAATCACTTTAATCACCAAGTGACCTACAATAAATGTGCAGAAATTTGTCCATACTAACACAAATGGAACAAGCAAACAGAACCTCACATTCTACACTGGACAGTAAATAATACATACCACTGTTTGTTTGATTCATGCCAAATCTCCTATTTACGCCCTTAACGCATAACCATATTCTATAGTTTTCTCTTAATGGAAGGTGTACTTGTCCTTAGGTACGAAGCCCTGGTTCGAGGAAACATGGAATATGCTGTGGAATACCGGAGACGGATCTATGTTTTTGAGACAAAGCAGAAGCAGGACAAGTTTCTAAGGTGGGGAAACTATCTCCTATAGCATACATTAGAAGTCTTTTTCAGTTTTTACTCACATTTTCTTTTCACAAGGAATATTCACTTGTGCAAAACATTTCTGTTTGAAGTATGAACTCTGTTCCTACTACTTTGCATAAAGACAGCGTAATATTCCTTGCCTGTGATAAGTGTTGGTCTGGTACTATATGTAACTACCAAGCCTCAATGAAACTTGGTGTTGATACTCTACATTATCCATGAAGGCTTCCTGAAACCTACTGGGACCAGAAGCTGCCCAATAAGCTTCCTCCTATTCGTGAGCCTGTACAGCTCACCTCTCTCCCAATGTTGGGCTACTTGCAACAGGTCAGACCCACACTCAAGCACACAACATCTATGTATTCTGTAATGACCCTGTCTGCAAAGCATTTATGCCACGTTCAACATTTTATTTGAATTGCCTGTATTTTTGTCAGGGTGTGGCAGAAGCAGTTATCAAGGCCATGACAGCTGTTGGGTGTCTCAAACCAAAGTATCCCTTCCTCTGTGTGCAAAGATCGGCTCTCCTCTACATGGCCTATTATCTAAAAGGTAAACAAGATGTCGAAGAAATATTTGGTCCAAATCATGTATCATGCGTGATTTGTTAAGGCGAATGGTAAGGACGTAAAGTGTTGTTTTCTTTCATTTTACTACTAAATTTCTAAACATAAAAAAGGGAGATGCATTGCATAGGCCTATTTTGTGCTGAGTTGAGGTGTACTATCCCCTCTCATCCCCCCATCAAGTTCCCACCTATGCAGCTGCAGATATGTAATGTTTTTTTCAGTCAGTTGAGTGTCAGATTAGAACCTAATCCTATCTTGTCTCATCATTCTGCTATCTTGTCTCGTCCTTGCTCATCCTTGTTTCCCCTCTTTCTTTTTCTCACTTTTTCTCCAGCTTTCAACCACAAGAGCCCGGACTCCACCCGCCAAAGGTACAAAAAGAAGCTGGCCTTGTTTGAAGAGAGCTGTGCGCTCATTCCCTACCTGGGCTCCACCATGACAAGGAAGTACAGGCCGCCTAGAGAACATCCCATTGACTTTGAGTTTAAACTGCACAGGTTCCTGGCATTGAGAGACTTGCCAGGAGCTAATGGTGTGCTGTAGCATGCAACAGCCCATTGTGCACTCTTGACTTCAGCACAATATTTGATAGGGTGTGATGAACTGTGTGGCAGAAAGATAACATTAAAGATGTATGTATTTCATGCTATGACAGTATCCATAAATATGTGTTTAAACTTAAGACACTTTTCTGAGCTCATGTTCATCATAAGGGGTTCATATCAAATGCCTAATATGGATCTCTCTTCTCTCTTCTTCTCTCTGCTGTTGTTGCTTGTATATTTTGTGTGTCTTTAAAGGCAGACTATATAAAGCAGTACATTTTATTCAGATTTTATGCAACCAAACCACACCCTGAGGAAGACCCTCCACGGTCAAAACCAGTCACTGTTTTTATGTCCTAGATATGCCTAATTCAAAATAAAGGCTGTTTAACTTTACCCTCCTCTGTGAAAGAGTCCCTGAAGTAAGTCTTGTATGGCTCTTTTCCTATTTTCATTGTGGAAGAACACTCAGGACAAGAGAGAGTGGCAGTTTGACAATTTAAGTAGTAAATATAAATATGGTGAATGTAATAATGGTTTGACTTTGATTTTCTTAACATGTGAACAAAATCTCATGTCACATCTCTCCCCGTTGGCCTGCAGAATGTCCTCTCTCTCTCTCTCTCTCTCTCTCTCTCTCTCTCTCTCTCTCTCTCTCTCTCTCTCTCTCTCTCTCTCCCTCTCTCTCAGGCTGTATTTGCTGGTGTTTACTCAAAGTCGAAGCACAATTACAGTTGTGAGGGGGAAATGATGATAATCCTGTCTTGTGTAGATATTAAAAGTTGTTGATTTTTTGAGTGAAGTTGTTGTAATAATTTAAATAATAATAAGAGGAAGAAGACGACGACGAAGAAGAAGAAATCAAAACACAGAAACGTCCGAACACGTTTTATATTTTGTTATATATTTGCAACAACAACAACAACAATGATAATAACAACAACAATAATGATGATAATAATAATACTAATACTAATAATAATAATAAAGTGTAACATAAATAACTTAAGGCATAAATAAACTAAAAAGTGTAATAAAATGTAATGAAACAAAGTGTAACATAAATAACAAAATGAACAAAAAATAATGAGCAGAAGACCCTCGGTTGAAATCTGTACTCACTGCCTGGCTGTAGCCCTCTTGTATTAAATGCATGTAATGCAAACTATGCTAATGTGATAGTTGTAATAGTTCGAAGAGAAGCTTAAGTTATTAAGAGTTACATGAGTGTATTTGAAGTGATTTGTACAATGTCGGCAGCAATGCAACTAAACATTGGAGAAAAACTGTAAACACTCCTCCAGGCATTAAAGCCTTGATGCTTGATGATGCTGCCACCCAGAGGTCTATTTGTTTACATCTATTGTACTGAGGGATCCATCCATGTACAGTCACCTACACACTGTATGTCAAGGGACTTACTGAAGTGTTCAAACTTAGTGAGTCAAGTTACAGAACTATATATCAAATATGTTTATCTCACAATAAGATACATTTGTTATTATTCAGGCAAAATTGTTATCAGTCATTAAGACATTATATCATCATATGACAATTCTGTCCTAATTCATGTGGAAAGACAATAAATGCTGATCGAATTAGAACCGGAACTAATATAATTATGAGATAATTATAACTGAACTGTAATTTGTTACAAGTAAAATACATTAATCACTGAATTTACACAGTATTTTTTTTAATGATTTACAAATGAGACAACAACATTTTGTCTGACATAGTCTGTAGCTCCATTTAACTGTATTGATGGTCTCTTCTGTCTGTGTATTATTGTTATTCAATGACTGAATGAACAGCAGTGAACAACAACAAAAAATACTAATAAAGTGTAACATAAATAACTTAAGGCATAAATAAACTTAAAAGTGCAATAAAATGTAATGACATAAAGTGCAACATAAGTAACAAAATGAACAAAACAAAATAAAGGTACAAACCCACACACATGTGCACCAGAAAATAGACCCAACCCCTGGTTTAAGCTTCTGCACTTGTCTTGTGTTTCCGTAATACCTCTTTGTCTCCTCCATTTATGTAGATAGTGAATGTTAACGCTGTGTTCTGTTTTGTTTGTGAGTCCTCTGTCTATTTCTCATATGTTGACTTATTGCAGTGAGACTTCCCTCTAAGGGGACAAGTGGAGCCAAGCCATTAAAAAAATAAAAAAATAAAAAATAAAGATACAAACAAAAATTTTAAGAAGCTGGAGGGTTGTCATTTGTTGTTGTCAGCACAGCCCTCCATTCGCCATATGACTGAGTCTCAGACTCTTCGCAGTACCAGTTGTCAAAGTACTGAAGATGTGATGGTGGCTTTCTCTCTTTCTTGCACTTTCTGCAAAGGATCACGTCTGTCATCTTTACATACATTCTTTTGACAGTGCCAGTGTGCTCCCTCTCCTGTTTTCTCTTCCTGTATTGTTGAGTGGTGTAAGGAACAGCTTGACTGGATGTCTGCATACAACACACATACATAACATATGGCACTCCCTGTCATTGGATTGCAGTATTTACTTCACTTGTGGTCAAATGATAATTTCTCTGTGTAAAAACTGTAGTTTTACAAGACCTGAACTACAGTAAATCCACCCTTAAGAAACATATTTTTGTTAACTAAAGGGACTTAGAGGAAGTTCAAACTATGTAAAAGATGTAAAATGATCAGTTTCCATCACTCCTACATGTTCAGTCAGACTCCTGTCTGCCAGAGACTAGTCTGGACCTAAAGCCCAGATGGCTCAGAAGTGTGAGAATCAGGTTTTATCCAGGAAGTGACCAATGCACAAAAGCACAAGCAGGACACCAAGACTTGGTGACGGTCAGCAGTGAGCGGCTGAACACAGTGTGAGTGTATTCTGCAGGAAGCCTTCACAGTGGTCAGAATGAAGGAATAAATAAATACATAGATTTGTTTTATAGTCACAATATTGTAGTTGAGTCTTAGAGTCCTGCCTCAGTCTCAAGTGAGATTCTGAACAGTTGAAGACTGAAACATTTTACGGAGGAACGATCAGTAATATTTTACTGGCTGGTTGTACAAATTGAACATAATATATCAGCAGGGGTTCAGCAGTGTTGTTGATCAGTGCCAGTCACTCCACTGTTACCTCAATGGCTGCTGAGATTTCAAGCTTTCTAAACAAGCAGTCAGGTCTGTTCCCTGTTTGGTGGAAATTCTCCACACACACACCCTTGAGTTCAGAACTTCTTTCAGGTTCATGTGCACAACCATGGAAGAACGAACCACAGTGAAGCCTAACAAGACTAGGTCAAAACCTAATATATGGCTGGACCGTGTATGGGTGTGCCATGTGCCACGGCCGACCAATGGTGTAACTTCATCGCTCAGTCAGTCAGTCAGTCAGTCAGTCAGTCAGTCAGTCAGTGAGTGAGCGACATAAAAAACGAAAAAGAGAACAATAAAAATAACACGGAGAGTAAGGATCACACATTGAAAACAATCTTATATTAATAATATTTATTCTGTTGTAATTTGCAGGTGTTTCGTTGGGGCTTACAGTCCTGCACAGTGGCCTGACTGCAACAGAGTGGTGGAGGCCATCTTCACAAGGCTCTGTGCTCTCTACCCAAACGTGAGTGGGGATGTCACGCTTCACAATGGTGACACGGGTTTACAAGCATATCCAGCTCCCAGAAGTGAATGCTGCAACAGTCACACAATGGTGAGAAAATTAGCATGCTTCATATACATGCTTTGCATGATATTTTATGCAGAGCATGTTTTATGCATTGTTTCCATTGGTCAGTTTTGCATTCCAGCCGTAATCAGTTTTCATAACATGATGGCTGGTTCAGCAAATGGAATGTAAATGAAGTAGCCATTTTACAAAAGCAATAATACACGAGAGGGTGTGATCAATTGCTATGTGATCACAGCTGTGTCATGCTGCTGCATCATAGTCGTGATCAAATAGCAATTGATCACACCCTGTTGTGTATTATTGCTTAAGTAAATGTTTATTAATATTGGTTGTTTTATGTTTTCCCAGGTTCAGCAGGCGTTGCAGGTCACAGGAACAAGAGACTCTGAAGCAGGGTGTCCCAGCTCCAGACGCACCCGTGGCAGGACCTGAGAAGCTTCCTGCGGCTATGCAGAAAGGACCAACTCTGCATTCTGGCAATTTGGCTGAGCCTCACCTTTTCATCCTGCCACCAAACACTGCTGGGGAGGCGAAGCTCAAGACCGCAACCTCAGCCCATCTCCCAGGCTCCACCACCACGTCAAGCACTTCCTGTCATTGCACCGGCACCCGTCTCTCTCCCCTTCATTTTACCACCTGTGCAGCTTCCTACAGTGCCTGGACCCTCACAGGTGATGTTCTTCAACCTCCCATTACCTTCAGCTATGCCACCGTCAACTCAGACGCAGACATCCAGTCAAGCTGTTCCTTACACCACTCAACAATACAGGAAGAGAAAACAGGAGAGGGAGCACACTGGCACTGTCAAAAGAATGTATGTAAAGATGACAGACGTGATCCTTTGCAGAAAGTGCAAGAAAGAGAGAAAGCCACCATCACATCTTCAGTACTTTGGCAACTGGTACTGCGAAGAGTCTGAGACTCAGTCATATGGCGAATGGAGGGCTGTGCTGACAACAACAAATGACAACCCTCCAGCTTCTTAAAATTTTTGTTTGTATCTTTATTTTTTATTTTTTTTATTTTTTTAATGGCTTGGCTCCACTTGTCCCCTTAGAGGGAAGTCTCACTGCAATAAGTCAACATATGAGAAATAGACAGAGGACTCACAAACAAAACAGAACACAGCGTTAACATTCACTATCTACATAAATGGAGGAAACAAAGAGGTATTACGGAAACACAAGACAAGTGCAGAAGCTTAAACCAGGGGTTGGGTCTATTTTCTGGTGTACATGTGTGTGGGTTTGTACCTTTATTTTGTTTTGTTCATTTTGTTACTTATGTTGCACTTTATGTCATTACATTTTATTGCACTTTTAAGTTTATTTATGCCTTAAGTTATTTATGTTACACTTTATTAGTATTTTTTGTTCATTTTGTTCACTGCTGTTCATTCAGTCATTGAATAACAATAATACACAGACAGAAGAGACCATCAATACAGTTAAATGGAGCTACAGACTATGTCAGACAAAATGTTGTTGTCTCATTTGTAAACCATTAAAAAAAATACTGTGTAAATTCAGTGATTAATGTATTTTACTTGTAACAAATTACAGTTCAGTTATAATTATCTCATAATTATATTAGTTCCGGTTCTAATTCGATCAGCATTTATTGTCTTTCCACATGAATTAGGACAGAATTGTCATATGACGATATAATGTCTTAATGACTGATAACAATTTTGCCTGAATAATAACAAATGTATCTTATTGTGAGATAAACATATTTGATATATAGTTCTGTAACTTGACTCACTAAGTTTGAACACTTCAGTAAGTCCCTTGACATACAGTGTGTAGGTGACTGTACATGGATGGATCCCTCAGTACAATAGATGTAAACAAATAGACCTCTGGGTGGCATCATCATCAAGCATCAAGGCTTTAATGCCTGGAGGAGTGTTTACAGTTTTTCCTCCAATGTTTAGTTGCATTGCTGCCGACATTGTACAAATCACTTCAAATACACTCATGTAACTCTTAATAACTTATGCTTATGAAAATAATAATCTAATGACATTAGATCATTATTTCATCATTATTTCGGGGTTCAAAACCTCTGAAAATAGATGATTATTTTCAGAGGTTTTGAACCTTCGAGCGATCAAAATAGATTCTGTGTGGAACAGGGAATTTTTTTTCTTCAGGGAGGATGCTCTGTCTTGAAACAATGGATCATTTGTTTTTCTACCGAATTTGCCACAAAGTATTATGAGAAGACATGTTTTTTTCCCCTTGACCCGTTGAATAGAAACAATGCAGTCTTCAGAGTGAGATTAGATGACAAGAAGGCAGATACAAATAAAAAAAAAATAAAAAAAAACAACAACACAAAATCAAGTTATAAATTGGACAATTCTGCAACTTCCGCATGATTCCAGATTCCACCACAATAAAGGTTTCCTGCACACACAATCTCGTATAATCACGCGAGATTTCCCGGACGTCTGTTATTGTGAATACAGCGCGCGAACTCAGTTGTGGTGGTGGTCCTCTTTCCCCTTCAGCTGGATTGTACGGTGGAAACAGTCAGGCAAGCGACTACCTCTATTAACAGTACTTGCGATAGTTTATTAAGATGTATAGCCAACTACAAAATCCTCTATAATAGTTGGTTGGAAAGAATGGTCAGTTATCGTTTTCTGTAACGTTAGCACATAGTTAGCTAGCTAACGTTAGATGGCTAACGTGGCTAACCTGACGTTACTGTTACTAGGAAGGTATTGGTCACTTTAGCTAAAGTCACATTATGTTACGGTTGGCGAGATACATTTAGCGAACTAACTTAGCCGTAGCAATTTAGCTTGAGTAGCAAGAGTCACTGTTAAACAAAGTACTGCTAATAGCCTGGCTGCTTGTTACTACATGTGTTGTGTTTTCTCTTTCACTTTCATTTCATTACGATTAACGCTTTCTTCTGTGTATATGAACTCTAGAGATGTCTAAGAGGAAGAGCAGCTCTTTCAATGACACCCCCCACAAGCGGGTTAAAGCTGTTGTGGAGGAAGAGGAGGAAGATGAAAATATTGTTGGTCCCAGCCAGCAAAACTCTGTGCAGTCCCATGAGGTATTGACTGTAGTTGCCATACTACCAAACATCACGTTGTCTTCTGGCCTGCATTCCTTTGAGTAATCACCACCAAACAAACATCAGTTTATGTTTCCCCTTAATCTTCTGGTTTCTCTTAAGCTCTGTTGTTTTTAGCTTCATGTCTAACAATGTTAGTAAAACTAAAAAGTGACAAGGAAGGTATAATAAAATTGATATTATTTATTATGAATCTAGTGAAGTGCTATAACCCAGTTAACTGTGCTGCAGTGTGTTGTTGAGGGACGCGATGTGGGGATTGTGGAGAGTATCACATTGAAGAATTTCATGTGCCACTCTCTCCTTGGACCTTTCACTTTTGGTTCCAATGTCAACTTTGTCGTCGGCAACAACGGAAGTGAGTGTAACCACTTTCCCTTGTCTTTTTGTGTTTGCCTTGCCTCCCACTGATTTGTTCTGTTTACTACAACACTGAAAACTTCATTATGCTTAATATTCATTGATTTCTTGTGTGACAGGTGGAAAGAGTGCTGTTCTGACAGCTCTCATAGTAGCCCTAGGGGGGAACGCCCAAGCCACAAACAGAGGATCATCCCTCAAGGGTTTTGTAAAGCAAGGAGAGAGGTAAACAGCATCACGCCACACCATGTGACAAACATGCTTTCTTATGTGTCAAAGACAGACTGTAATTGCCTTTTGGGATCTGTACAAGCTTCAGTTTAGACAGTAATTCTCATGCATGTTAGTCGTATTATAAGTTAATGAGCAACACAAGTAGCTTGCATTCATTGACCATTTTTTCTTGTTAGGTCTCCTTCAAGTAGCTTCATTTATGGTCTCCATCAGACATGGAACTTTATATGGCCTCCATGTTTGCAATATGTGGACCTGCGTACTGACTATTCTAATGAAGGATGACAGCGCAAATTTGAGGAGGCATTAAGTTACAATGCATCTCAGTCTTTTCTGATGACACTCTTTCCTCATGGAGTATTGTGCCTAAATTGAACCTGTTTCTGCAAGGTGGATTACTTGCCTCTTAATGGATTCAATGTGTGTTTTGTTTGTTTTCTCAGCTCAGCTGATGTATCAATCACCCTGCGTAACAAAGGAAGGGATGCTTACAAACCAGAAGTTTATGGTAAAGCCATCATTGTAGACCTAAGAATAACACGTGAGGGGATGAGGACCTACAAACTAAGGAGCGAATCTGGTAAAGACCATAAAGAGATTAAATACTCTTTTTGCTAATTGTACTTTTGAGAGACATGCTCCAGCTTGGTTCAGCTCTGTATACAGTAGTTTACTGAGCACTAGGGATTCGTTAACATATTTTTTCCTGTCATATAGGTCAGATTGTCTCAACCAAAAAGGAAGAGCTTGTGTCCCTCCTGGATAATTTTAATATTCAGGTATGAGCTCTGTGAGCCTTACCCTTATCCACCTTATTTTTTCAATTTATTTTAGAAATGCATTTCAGAGTTTCTGAAATAAATGACACTTGTTTTCTTTAACAGGTTAACAATCCTGTGTCAATTCTCACTCAAGAGATGAGCAAGTACTTCCTACACTCTAAAGGAGAGGGGGACAAGTACAAGGTGAGTTTAAACAAATTGTATTTATAATGTTGATGGTGAATGTTTATCATCTGTTGTGTGTGTGTGTCAACTTTTAACTTCACAACACAACAAATTTCCATTTGGGACAATGAATTCTACCTTAATCTTGATCTGCTATTAATACAGTACTTTTGGTAAAAATGGACATAGTGGAGGAAATAACCATTATAGAAGGATCACTGTACATTATATGTGATATTTTATTCCCCCTGCTCAGTTTTTTATGAAAGCCACCCAGCTGGAGCAGATGAAAGAGGACTTTGTCTACATCAAATCCACCAAGCATGTCACCGAGGATAAAGTGGAGCAACATGGGGAAGTAAGGACTAATCTGCCTGACACATTCATATTTTACTGTACTGATGATTATATAATATTATATTAAATCAAACAGTCTGCTCTCTTGTGAATGGGATCTATTTTCCTATTTGACTTGATGTAGGACACTTAGCTTTACAATAGCATAGCTAGTTCTTTAGTCCTGTATGGTGATCATGGCTAAGTTCATATGACTGTTACAGTGCTTGAAGGACTTGAAGCGGAAATACCTGGAGAAAGAGGACCGTTACAAGAGCATGGCATCACTGGACGACATGCACGCCAAACTGGAAGAGCTGCAGAAGCAGATGGCTTGGGCTCTGGTGAGATCAACACTGCCATGTCATTTCTAGTTTTTAATCTTACAAATTTCATTGTGCTGGCCTTGATTCTGGTGGCATCACAGTGACTGTATATTTGTAATCTTTATCAGTGTATGTGTTGCATGAAACTTCAGCATTTAGATATCCTACCTAGATCATTGAACTGATTGTATCATATGATGCACTTGAAAAGGACATTGGTTCTTGGGTGAAAAGTGCTTGAATGTAGCACACTAATGACTGAAGAAATCCTCATCTGAACATCATTGACCGTGGCTTAACTGTGACAGGTGATTGAGATGGAGAAGGAGTTACAGCCAATGCGAGAGAAACTGCAGTCAGACAGACGGTCTACAGAGAAATATGATGAGAAGGTGGAAGAATGGAAGGTATGGTCCTACTAGGGTATTCATCATAAAATCCTAGAGTTAAAGCACCCATACTTTATGATGTAACATGATTGTATTTTTTACTTATGCACATCTGTTTGGGTATAAAGGCAAAAAAGAAATGCAGCAATTAACAAGACAGTAAATGAGTCCCATTTGATGGACTATACCAAAACTGTGCACCTGTCCATGTATAGCTCTCTCCTATCCTTCGCCCTTCATCATTAACCTTCCCCTCTACCCCTCACTGATCACTTGGCGTCTCTGGCCTGTGTTCCTGTCACTGTGCAGAACAAGGTGGAGGAGGCTGAGAGCAAATACAAGCAGATCCAGGACCAGTTGGAGGGCATCACCCTGCGCGTCCAGGAGCTCCAGCCCCAATGCACTCAGCTGAAGGCCGAGGCCCAGAAACGCAACGCCCTTCTTAAGTCCAGCGAGGTCAGAGTTCAGACACTACATTAACCAGACCAAGTGCAAACTACTGTTTGAAATATGTTCAGTTACCTTTTGTGGAATTTCTGGAATTATGTTCAGGTAGCCTGAAGCAAACTCTAGATAGTTCAGCTAATAGCTAATTCAACCAATGCATACGTGAACCTTCATGTAACTTTAATCACTGGAGAAACCAAGACTGCATAAGTGTCTCATCCATGACATGTCAAAGCATAACCAAAGATTGTATATGCTTTGGAAGATGAATTGCCCAACATAATACCAGCTCATCTTAGTCTTCAAAAGTGGGCGTTAGCATGTATTCTTCTCTCTAGTTCTGCATCACACAGATACGGCATGAGCACAGCCACACATAACACTATTACTGTGGCAACTGATCTGGTACTGACGTGAAACAAAGTTGTTTTTCTCAAGAACTGAAAGCAAATTTATAGTGGCAGAGTGAAAGCTCTCTGCTTTTTCCTCCTCTCAGGCATGACCTAGGACAAAGCTGTTTAAATTGGCTGTTATTGCTGTAATGCATTGCAGCAGCAGTTGTACACTTTGAATAAGCCACTCTGGTTGAGTTGATAAATTATGTGTGCGATTCAGGTAAGTGTCCACAGATGCAAGACTAACCTGAGAGACCTGGAAAAGGACAAGGCTCAACTCTCTTCAAGGATAAATGAGCTTAAATTGAGGTATTGACTCATTCTTTTTTGGATTTTACCTGAAACTTGTATTAATTTATTCTGTCAATTTTGCGATTAATTCTCTTTCTTTCCCTTTGCATCTGCTCTTACATTACCTTATTTACCTTTCATTTTCCTTCTCTACATCCAAGTATTTCTCTATTTTCAGTATTAGACACTTGTGTTTACCTATTCTCTATCCATTATGCTGCATATCTGTTGTGCATTTTTTTTTTTTTTTTTACCTATGGCACTGTCTCAACGGCAATTAATTTTGGAAATGCGTATCTTATCTACCCGGCAAAACTACAAATGCACCGCTGGACTGTACAGAATCCGCATTTGTTCTCCTTAAATCAATATCCCTTCCCCTGTGTTTTTCTTCCTTCCTCCAATCTTTGTTACCACCTTTCTCTTCCCTCCAGCATCAGTCAGACAACCGGTGCGGAGAGCCAGGCAAGGACAGACCGTACGGAGCAGATCCGGACTGAGCTGGAAAATCTGACACACCAGGCCTCCACCCTGGACCAGCAGATCGACCAGTACCAGCAGGCCTGCAGCCGCGCCAAGGATGAGCTCAGGAAGATGAGGTCTGTGGTGTGTGCAACAGTAATAGAAAAGGAGGAGAATATAGACAAAGAATAAAGACAGAGCGGAAGGACAAATGGTGCCGGACATCAGACAGTGACTGTCAGCACAACAAAAGACCATGGGAGTTGTGTGGAAAATTTGCAGCTAAGGTGTGAAGGTGCTCACAGCTGAGGTTACATGTTCACAATGATACAGCTTTTACTTCCTTTTATTAAATGCATATAGCTCAATCAAAAACAGACATGGTTTGTAGAAAATGGTTTTCTCAATGCTGTACACCTTGACAATATTTGATAGCACACAGCAGGTGTGTCTCACCCCTTACTGATTGGCCTGAATTTTGCCTCTTGAAGACCATGGTGCTGTCGCAATGGCGCCATGGGAAATATGAATCCCCAAAACCCTGTGTGTGTCTTTTAATTGTATTCTCCTCCCATCCTCAGGCAGGAGCAACTTGTGTTTCAGAAGTCCACTGACTCCAACAGGAGGAACCTGCAGACTATGGAAAGCAGTCGCTCCAACCGGCTGCGGCGCTTCGGAGAGAAGATGCCCGCCGTCCTCAGCAGCATCGAGGAAGCCCACAAGAGGGGTCAGTTCAGACAGAGACCCCGGGGGCCACTGGGTAAGACTCAGTGCCTGTTTGTGCACATGTGAATAATTCAACAGTTTTTTGTTGTCTTTTCTCTTTCCCCCTATCCCTAAATAGAGAGATGAACCCCATCTCTCTATTTCTCTCACCTTACCTTTCTCCCTTCTCTTTCCTTCTCCCAGCTATGCTTGGGCCTCAGCAAGGGACTACATCTGCAACCAATAATGTCCCTCTAATTCACCTCTCTTATTTTTCCCGCCCTCCCCCAGGTTACTGTATTAGCCTGAAGGACCCACAGTTGGCTCTGTCTGTAGAGGTATGTCTGAAGAGCCTCCTGCAGGCCTTCACTTGTGACAACCATGAGGATGAGAAGGTGCTGCAGGGCCTCATGGCCAAAGTGTTCCATGGAGGCCGCAGGCCCACCATCATTACCAGCGCCTTCCTCCCACATGTCCACGACACCAGCAGGAGGTGAGGGCGGGTATTGATTGATTTTATTTGACAGTTTCATTTTAAAAACACCAGCTCTGCCAAGGGTACAACAGGACATGAATGTATTTGAAAGCCAGGATGATAAGGTTTCAACTGGCCTTACTTCGAATACAAGTAGCAAAGACATGGCATATAAATATGCTTTTGTTGACTTTCATGGAATTGGAATGGGAGGTTCTTAGTCCACAAAACAGTCCTGGAGCTTCACAGCAAAACAGCATTGCAGCATTCTCCTAAACAACTGAAGTTGCTGGGGACTTGTCTTAAAATGTAAAAAAACACCGAAAAAATGGCTCCATACAGCTCGTCCAGCGTAATCCAAGTCTCCGGAAGCCCTAAGATCCCAAGTTGAAAAGATGTAATTTACATCCTGTTTTTTTTAGCCGAAATCTTCACTGTAGCCTCTGAGCTCAAAGCCGTGTTCACGTTAGCTTGCACGGCGTCCGAAGCGGGTGCATGAGCTCAAAGGCGCGTACATGCGCCGCTAGACGAGATCAACGAGAACTCGCGATCTCTCCATACCTCCATGTTTACACTGCTACCCAGAAGCTAGTGTCACACACAACAGAGAGAGAGCTCTGCTGAAGTTGCAGCGACAAGTGCCTCTGTCGGAGCTAACATTACATTTTCGGTCTTTGATTTGTTACCTAACCATCGTAGCTTCTTTCAGTAGCGCCGATATATATAACGATGGTTCGAGTGTGTTCTTTTCCTGGATGCTTCAACAGAGAGAAGCGTGTGAGATTTCGTGTGTGTTTTTCATTGCGGGACGTATCGGTGACTTTTCACAAACTATCACTACATGACCCAGAAAGACTACAGCTGTGGCTAATCGCTCTTCGTCTGGATCTCAACTCCTCCGTTGAATCCCTCCGTGCAGTGTGTAGTGAACACTTTTCACCCGAGGATTACCGTCCAAAAATACAGTGAAGAAAAACAGAACTACTTCTATTGAAGTCGACAGCTGTGCTGGCCGCATCACTACAAAGGACTGAGGTATGTACAGTAATTTATAGACCTATTTCACAAACATGGATACAGGGTATAGATTTGTTCTCACCGTTGCCAGCAATGTTATAAAGCCAAATTTCTGTCGCAGTGCCGTGATCACTCAGTCTGTGATAACTTATTTTGTGTTTCAACATAATGTATAACACAATACAGGTGTTGTCACTGACACATCTTTCTGTTTCTGTTGTCTGACGACTGCACCACTATAAAAAAAAAAAGATTGATCAAGGGTCACAAAATGCTAACAGTACAGAAATTAGCGTTAGCCTTGGTTAGCAAGTTAGCATTTTGTGACCCTTTTGTGACCACAGTTGCGCAGTCGTCTGACAACAGAAACAGAAAGATATGTTGTTTTATATATCGGCGCTGTTGAAAGAAGCTACAATGGTTAGGTAACAGATCAAAGACCGAAAATGTGATGTTAGATCCGACAGAGGCACTTGTTGCTACAACTTCAGCAGAGCTCTCTCTGTTGTGTGTGACGCTAGCTTCTGGGTAGCAGTGTAACGACGGAGGTATGGAGAGATAGCAAGTTCATGTTGATCTCGTCTAGCGGCGCATGTACGTGCCTTTGAGCTCGTGCACCCACTTCAGACGGGGCGCACGCTAACGTGAACGCGGCTTTGAGCTCGGCGGCTACAGTGAAGATTTGGGCTAAAAAAGGGTGTAAATTACATCTTTTCAAGTCAACTTGGGATCTCGGGGCTTCCGGAGACTTGGATTACGCCGGATGAGCTGTATGGAGCCATTTTATGGGGTTTTTTCGGTTGTTTTTTTACGTTTTAAGACAAGTCCCCAGCAACTTCGGTTGTTTAGGAGCAACGCTGTTTTGCTGTGAAGCTCCAGGACTGTTTTGTGGACTAAGAAACTTCACCTGACTTTCCATCGGCATGGGGGTGAGTAGATAATGACTAAATTTTCATTTTTGGGTGAACCATTCCTTTAAAAACAGCTATTGATGTACTTTGCATTCCATGGTCTGTTTTATTGTTTGGTGATGTATTTTTCTTATTCCCGTGGATAACTGGCCAAACATAGACGATATAACGTCATCAAGATATTTCCAGCGCAGCTGCAATGGAGTTTAATAGGATTTCTACATTTTTACATTTTCAATGATCTAAAACCTCAACGGTAAATGTCAGGTGTTGGTGTCCCTAAGAGTTGAAGAGAAAGCATTTCTTTCTAGACTCATCATTTTGGACTGACATTCAACAATCATACAGGTGGAAATCCTCTGTAGAATTAAAAAAAGATACCAATTTCTCGACCAACAGTAGCCTCAGTAGTCCATCATGCAGTGCAGCCACAGGGCACGTGTTTTGAGTAAGAAACTCGCTTTTTCTCAAAATTCCAGGCCCGTTCTCTCTGGGTTGTCGGACGTTATTCTGGTAAACGTAAATGGTAAATGGACAAGCCAGGTTTAGGGACAGTGGGTACAACAAAAAGGTCAATTACAATACTTCATCACAAATGCATCACATGCAATGCGTCACATGTTGATGATATGATATACAACAGTGTAAGAGTATCCGAGGGTGGAATTTTCCTTCCTTGTGTCATTTTGTGTGTCTGTTTTTGTCTCAGGGCTGTGAACCATCCTGATTACCCTTCAGTGCTGCAAGCTCTAGAAATTGAGGATCCAGTTGTGGCCAACTGCCTGATTGATCAGAGGGGAATAGAGTGCATTCTGCTCATCAAGGTAACAAGCAATCCACTGGGAAAGGACTCAGTAACATAAGAGGGACATTATAGTCATGTATTTGCAGATGAAGGGCACCATGTATAACAACCACTATCTTAATTGCAAAACATGATTTTTAGTAATTGTTCAGAAGATGTGTGGCATTGACGTGAATCTTGTGTTTTGTGCAGAATCGTACAGAGGCTCGGAGACTGATGATGGGCAGAACCCCCCCTAAGAACTGTAGCCAGGCCTTCTCTATGGATGGAGATCAGATCTTCAATAACCGCAGCTACTCCAGTGACCAGAACAGAGCCAACTACCTCTCAGGAGATGTCGAGGAGGAGATCAGGTGTGTGTGTGTGCTTGGTGTGCTGTAATGACCCATGAAAAGCTTGCAGCTGCCACAGAGTTTTCCATAAGCGCCGGCTGTCGACCGGATGGCTGGACATTAAAACATTTCCAGCCGACTACTTTCTTACTGTTTCAAGTCACATCACCATCACTTTTTAGATCTTATTCGTTTTTAACTATAACTTTTAACCAGATGAGGGATTTTAGTCATCGGACGTCATCAGAGAAACAATCTGAGCTAACAGCTCGGCTCGCAGCCCTCCCCCCGGACGTCCTGTGTCCGCCGAAGAACGTCAGAGAAACACTGATTTGAAACGTGAAACTGCTTTATTCAGTGTTTTTGCCGATTTTAATTATCGGGTCCGTTTTGGAGAGGGGGAGACCTCTGCGGATAATTCGGCTCCCGGTAAAAATCTCCTGAACAATGAACACTGAAGGAATCCTAACCTAAAAATAAAACGGCAATGGTGGTTGTTTAACAATGAAGACAACAACTCCCATGATCCCACGCTACTTCCCGACATCATCAAACTCCGTCTTTTGTTATTGTTTTGATTGGGAGACCCCTAACCGCAGAAAATTACATATTGTGCATTGAAGCCTCCCAAATCGGTAAAGCCCATGTATTTTTATTTCACCTGTCATGCTCTCAGATATGTCCCCTTGCTTTTGAGATTATGTTGACTGGAAAGTCCTCCCTTTTCTGAACGAAACGAGGTATAGCACTCCGAGGTTTGATATACATTTGATTGACAAAACAGGCGTTCTAACCATGAATGCTTGTGATTCAATAGCACAAACTACGCGGGAAAATCGCCTCGAACCATTTGGAAATGCACTCGGAATTATCCATGCACTGTGTAGTCTATAATTTAGCCTAATCTATGAAAATTTCAAGGAAAGAAAACACCCCTCATTATATTTCCATTTTATTGTATTTTTATGTTTACACAGTAGGTCATCTTGCTGTAAAATGTAAATGCAAGTTAGCAAAATGTAAATGCAATGCAGTTTGTTACCATCTTTACTTTAAATAATAATAAAAAAAAGAATACAACCTTAACAATGTGTGATAGACAACTTAAGCGCACGTTGTTGAGCCCCCCCCCCCCCCCCCTATATTGTGACGCAGCAGCCAGCAAATCCAGGTCAGTCAGTCAGGGTGAGACACTTTTCTCATACATACTTTTGCTCTATAAAACCCTCTCCTGGTGTACAGCACTTGAGAAAATCATATTTTACAAATCATATCTGTTCTTTTATTGAGTGGTATCTTTTTAATAAAAGGAAGAAAAGTTGTATTATTTAAAAAATCACTTAAGCTATATATCTTGACACCTTGGCTGCAAATTCTCACACAACTCCCACAATCTTCTTGCCATATTTAGAAAGAACTATATATTATCACCACAAATGCACCATACAAAATCTATACTTGTTTAGCCTTTGATAAGTAACAAATTGGCAGGTCCGTCAAGAACAAATTGCTGCCTATAAATACCAAAAGACAGCTAAAGCTGTGTGCTTGTCTTCACACTTCACACCTTCTCTCTATCTTTCCTCTCTCTCTCTCTCTCTCTCTCTCTCTCTCTCTCTCTCTCTCTCTCTCTCTCTCTCTCTCTCTCTCTCTCTCTCTCTCTCTCTCTCTCTCTCTCTCTCTCTCTCTCTCTCTCTCTCTCTCTCTCTCTCTCTCTCTCTCTCTACCTTTCCTTCTCTCTGTCTCTGTCTTCTCTCCCAGGCACTTGCAGAGGGAGCTGGAGAACCAGAAGGCCCAGGTTACTCGCTTCCAGCAGCAGATGAGGAAGGTCGAGGATGACATCAGACAGAACGAGGGGCTGCTGAAGAGAGCCCACATGGAGCAGAAGAATACCACAGTAACCATTTTACTTCTCACAAATGACTGTTCATCTCTGTCTGACCCCAGGATACTGATATGAAATGATGAGGATGGTGGTGATTATCTGCAAATGATGTAATGATGACACATTAGTCTCAGAGTGTCAGACATGCTCCAACAGTAACTTAACACCTCCCGTTGAACATCTTTTCATTAATATTCAAAAACCAAACATCTACAAAGGCAAACTTGTTCTAGATTACTGACATCGAAATTTGATATTTTCAATTAATATGGGTCCCAAGGTGTGAATGGGAAAATGTTACATATTGAAGAATTGTTGTGATCATTTCTGCTTCATTTGCTCATAAGAGTGTGTATTTGTTGCAGGATAAGGCCACGAAGCTGCAGCTAGAGCTGACAGACCTACAGAATGTGGAGGAGCCTCAGTCAGAGGACCTCAACCCTCTGGTGGGTACAGGACCCCAAACCACAGCTTCTACCTCAGCTCTCAAGGCATTTGTATCAACTTGTGGACTTACCTGCTTTCAGCTCAGCAGATACAGTGAGCATAGAAACAGCGAAATAGACTGACCAGATGAATCCACATTAAATCTGTGATCCCCTATTGCTTTCACATATTCAGTCCAGTTCAGTCCTGAAGGGGAGCTGTAGATGAAGGGGTAAGAGATGGGTTAAAGAAGCAGTTTTTTGCTGAGACAAATGAGACATGAAATGTACAAAAAGGAGCAACTTAATATTAGGAAGGTGTTGCTAATATTGTGTACAATCAGCATGCACAGGCGCTTCTCATCATCTGCTTCTGTCATCCACCACTCTACCACAGGAGGAGGATCTCCAGGAGATAATCACTAAGATCTCGTCCAAGCGCGCCGAGTACGACGAGGCACGGGCTCAAATGGCCAAGCTCAAGGCCTCCTATGACGAGGCAGAGCAGGAGTACAAGCAGCACAAAGACCAGATCGGCGTGGTCGCTGAGGAGGCCGATTCCATCAAGGTAGGCTTACCTTTTCATATCCTACCAAGGTGTGGAGCTAAGAAAACATTGCCCTACAAATCAGTCCATGATGGGAAAATAGTTCTCTTGCAGGTTTTTGGACGGCAGGGTTGCCTAGTTGTTGAGTGACTGGCTCACAAGTCACAAGCTCAGTCAACAGCCATGTGGACTGTCGAAGTGTCCTTCAGCAAGACACTGATAGCATCGGCTAAATGCAAACTATGGGATGTAGGGTGTATGGCTATTGTTGTTTGTAATTATTTAGGTTTATCTAGGTATATCTTGCAATCAATCCAAAATGATTCTTGCACATTTAGATCATTTTGCTTGCTGTGTTAATACTGTAGTTATTAGGCCGATTCTGTAGTTCTTCATGTATTGCCATGGCTAAATCCTGTTGTCTGCTTGTCCCCTTTCTCCTGTGTCGTACTACAGGAGGAGCTGAGTAAAAGTGACCAGGAGGTGGTGAGGTGCAAGCACCACAAGAAGCACTATGAGGACAAACGCAAGGCCCACCTCAGCAACATCCAGACCCTGGAAGCCAACCTGAACAGCAAGGAGCAGGATCTCACAGTATGCCAGAAGGGGATATGAGGGGGAATTGGAGACTGTTTCAGATAGAGAAAGTGTTGATTTTATTTGACAGATTTTAAAATATACATAAGATTAATAGCTGTTTGTTAATCTCTGGACAGCTACTATAAAAGCAAGAGAGAGATTGTGTGCATGATGGGGCTTTACAATTATTGTAAAAGATTGAAATCACAACATATACAAATATTATTTCCAAATCACAACAGGCTTTTTTTTTTTTTTTTTTTTTTTTTTTTAATCAGACACCATGCAGGTGTCTGCATGGCCTAAACAAGGTATCTTGGTCAATTGAAGGCCTACAAATTAAGTTGGAGAACAGACAAACTTTTTCACATTTAGAAAAAAAAACTGTCCACATGTATCAAAATCCATGCAGCAATTGCAATATTCAGAAAAACAGCAATACACTTTTATGTTTTTTGTCATTTTGCAGCCCCAGGGCAGGAAACGTGTACTGTGGCTATATTGCACCTTGGTTTTGTATGAGTTTAAATGGCCACCTATTTGTTAATGCATATGGATCGTGTGCCCTGTGTTGTGTCTCAAAATTAGTTTTAAAGTTATATGTTTGTCTCACCCTGTGGTCCAGGCATCCGTGGCCAAGGCCACAGAGATCTGTCCAGAGCGCCTGGACGTACGTCGCACGGCTAGGAGTCTGGACAGTGAGATCAACCGTCTCAAGTTTAAGATTACTACCCAGCAGGACCAGCAGGGCGACCGCGAGGAAGTTGTGAGGTATGTTACTAATAATGAAATAATTGCGGTCAAAATGTAATAAATTGTCCTTCAAAATGGGTTGAAAATGTAATAAATTGTTGGATAATGTAATATCACATTATTACATTAATGTTTATAAGGGGTGTAACATATTTGAACTGATGTAATAATTGATCTAATCATATTGACTAATGTAATAACTAATAAGAAGAATGAAGAATAACTGGAGTTGTTAAATTGTTAGTATTTTTATTACATTATCAGTTAATGTTATACCCCTTTTCAAGTAATACACACCTGTTAATGTAATAATGTGGTGTAATTTATTACATTAACATTTTCAACCCATTCAGAGGGCATTTTTATTATATTTTGAAAAGTTATTATATTATCAGTTGCTACAACTCTTCACCCTCCTTCTGCAACCACTTCAAAGCATAAAGATGTTCACTGCTCACTGTTGGAGAAGACGGCTAATCCCCAGGTTTGCCCATGCTCATGTGTTGTAATAAGACTGGCATTGCTTATTAGTTTTATGTTGTTTTTACCCCCTATTCTGACCAAATGCACATAATGTTTTTGCTTTTAACTTCTAAAATTGAAATACAGCCCACATATTCAACTGCAGTTGAGTATGCACATGCACTGTTTCTGTTCATTAGGGATGCAAATTTTGAGGAATTTCTTGGAAAACCATCATCACTTACTTTTGCAGACACCAAAATCACTTAAGTTGACCTAATAATCACATTAATTATATATGTTCAATAAATAAAAACTGTCCTTGCAATGATAAGTTTATTGGCGGAGGCATACAACCGTGAGGCGGTTATTTCTAGTTGAGTCATTCATTATGCCTGAACAAGAGCAACACGCTACATGGCACATTAACAAAGTCTAGTAATGGTTCAGAATTAGTCATCATATGTGTGTGTCAGTTTTATGTCAGCTCTCAACAGGTGTCCATGTGATAGCTATTTCATTTGTGATATAGCAGAAAAGTGTCAGTGTATTGAGCAAAAATGTCTAAACTCTGAAGTTTCCATTTTATCTTAGTTCAAAGGACATTTGTGAAGAATGTCTACACTTTACAATTAAACAAATTTAAAAAATAATGTGTTCTATGTTTGTGGTTCTGCTAGCTAATGCCTTTGGGTTAGTTAAGTAAAATGTATTTTATGTAGTTGTTTCAGATATTAGAAGGTGCTACTTCTTCTTCTTCGTCATCTTCTTTTCTGGACCTTGTACTAATCTTGCTTAAACCGCCAACAAATACCAATTTTTGCTTTTCCCAGTGTAAAACTTCCCTTGATCTCTCCCTTGTCTTTCCCTTGCCCTGTCCATCTTGCCCCCACCTAGGCAGTACCACGAGGCCCTGGAGAACTACAAGAACATGGCACACCAGGTGAAGAGCCTCAACAACTTCATCAGGACCCTGGACAGCATTATCACTGAAAGACTCAGAGCCTACGCTGAGCTCAGGAGGCAAGTTGTGAAACTGCAACTCGATGGATGTGAAATTAAAACTGTGATTTATCCATTTTTACCTCTAAAGTACAAAGTATACTCCTAATGTTTTTTGCTATGATAAACAATGTTAATATATGAAACTATTTACAGTGTGTCTGTCTGCCCTGTAAGTAGATGTAGGGCAGCTTTAGGATGGATCATATTTAATTTTTATGAAATGTTTAGAGGTAGGGAGAAGACTAAGAAATCTGTGGAAAGGCACCATATTGTGTTGTACTCGTTTTGTTTTAAATATGGCCTCTGAATACTATGTTTGCCATAGGTTAGTGCTGTTGATGTATTTTAATCAAGGTATTGGATTAAAAATATGATCTATTGAAAAAGAAAACAAGTCATTTTCTCTTCTTCCCTCTTCCCTCGTTCCTTATGCATCTGCCCCCTTTTCTCTCTCTCTAGGTTCCTGTCCGCTCGTTGTAAATACTACTTTGATACCATGCTGGCACAGAGACACTACACAGGCAGTATGACCTTTGACCACAAGAATGAAACCCTCTCTATATCGGTAAGATGTTTTGATCTATCGGTCACACAGCACTCTGGCCTCCTTTTTCCCCGTTAAACAAGCTTTGTGGCTGTTAACCTGTATGTCATTTTCCCAGGCTCCTCCCTCTCTCCCCTCTGTCTTTCTTTGTTCTTTCTCTTTTCCTCCCTTTCTTTCTTTTCTCTTTCTCTTTGTCTCTTTGTTCTTTCTTTGGCACTCTCTTCTCTCTCTCTCTCCCTGCTGCTGGTCTCCAGCACCTGCACCTACTGTCATATAGTCACTTCTTACATACTTAACTCTGTTCTGGCTGTACAGTTGTCTATTTAAACATTTATACGTAACCTATATGCTCTGTTTATACCATTCTAACTCACGTGTACAGCTTTTTTTTTTCTTTTTTTTCCTTGCAGTGTTTAAAACACTAGTGAATCTAGTGCAATATTGTGTAGATATGTTTATATTTGTTTTTTTTTCCTATTACTGAATTGCATAGCGTCCTACCAGTGCAATTAGTCAGATTCCAACAGAGAACCATGTGCATATTGCACAGCAAAGATTTCCTGTACAGAAATTTGTATTTTTTTATATACTACTCGTATACTGCTTTCTTTTATATACTACTCATAAAAGAGACCTACACCCTAAATTTCCACGATAACAGTAATATTCTACTGTTAATAATGTTTGTCTTGTGTGTATGTTCAGTGTGATCTACCCATCAAGTCAAATTCCTTTTATGTCGAAACTTACTTGGCCAATAAATTCTGTTTCTGCTTCCTCCTCCCCTCCTCTGCAGGTGCACACAGGTCAAGGGAACGAGGCTGACCTGAGTGACATGCGCTCCCTGTCAGGAGGCGAGCGCTCCTTCTCCACCGTTTGCTTTGTTCTCTCTCTCTGGGCCATCACAGAGGCGCCCTTCCGCTGCCTCGACGAGTTTGACGTCTACATGGTAATAAGGCAGTTATTTATTGGGATGGGCATTAGCCATAGAAACAGATTAAGGTGCAGTGGTACACCTGGGGGTGATAGAATTTGTCCAAATGGAAAATGCCATTCATTTTAGGCGCTGTTATCCTCTTGCTATCATTAGCCAGGAGGTGTGGTTTATATTGGCTTCCATTGTCGCTAATTTATTTTGGATAGATATGTTTCAGAAAAGGTGGATTCTATCCACCTCACTTTTATTTGTAAAGCTGGTCAATGTCAGCATACATGTACATTGTTATTATGATACTTGAGTTAGGTGCAAGTTCATAGGCTGGGCACCTAGACTGCATGACACTTGAAGAAAAATCTCCCTCTCTCTTGTGGTTTATGTGTGTAACGCGTTTGGTCGTGTCTTGGCTTATATCAGCTTTAGTAAAATGCTCCTGGATACCTTGACAGAGCCAGACGACAATATGTTTGCGATGTACCCCTTTACTCATCTATACTTGTCAACCATACAATGCCTGGTCTCCATGGGACTATATTCTCTGAACATGCATGTATAGATAGGTAACACGTACCAAGTCAAGAAGAAGAGACTTAAAGCTACTGGTGGAAAGATGGACTGGGAGTAGAACTCAATACCTGTTGCTGTAACTCCGTCTCAGTAAATCAAGGAGCGCCACACAGTAATGTAACATGTTACTGCAACTAAACAATGTTCCAAAAGCACAGTATGCCTATTTCTGACTGTTACATTTATCAAAAGATAATCTGGTCCTTGGGTGTTGTTTCTGTTCAATTAGGACATGGTGAACCGGAGGATATCCATGGACATGATGCTGAAGGTTGCTAATAGCCAGCGCTACAGACAGTTCATCTTCCTCACCCCGCAGAGCATGAGGTAGGTGCCGCTACGACATCCTGACACGTTTATGACTAATTTGTGTATCAAAGTGTTCATTGAAAGTTGTCTGGTGCGTTGTTAAAGCATTGGGCCATATCATAGTAGACTACCTAATATTTCCACCCAGTTGTGATCTATTGACTTAACTGTTTTAACTTAGTAAATGTGCTATGAGAAAATAGTCCATCAGTCATGAAGAGAGTTTTGCAGAGAACAAGCAGGAGTAAAGGCCATGTTATCACATTACACTAGTTTGTTTCCCAGGCAAGAGCACTAGTCCACTCAACCACAAGGCCACACCCACACGGTCATCTGTTGTTTGTCTCTTTTCAGCTCTCTCCCAGAGAGTAAACTCATCCGCATCCTGCGTCTCAAAGATCCAGACCGTGGCTCAAACACTGTGCAGACAAATGGAGAGGAGGAACAGGAGTAATGCCAACTTGAATCCCAAGATACCTGCAGTTACTTCACTATATTCACTAAAAGTCTGTTCTTTTCATTGTATTTTCAAACTTAAATTTTTGAGGAATAGCATGAATATAATTTTTTTTTAAAGTGTTAGCTATTTTTTGTTATGCAGTTTAAATTGTAGATTACTGAAAAATATTTAAATCATTGTTGATATAAAAATGTGTTTTGAAGTTTTTATTTTGTTATAAAAATTGTCACTTTGTTCTCAGACAAACTTGCTCTTGTTCCTGAGAAATATTTAACTGTTTATACAAAAACAAAAAGTTTGAAAAGTTTTTATTTTGTTACCAAAATAAATAGTCACGTTCATGTTCTCAGATTAACTTGTCCTTGGCTTATGTTATGATACTACCAGTGTTGTTCTTTATACAGTCGTGTGCTCTTTAGACCAAAAAGTCATGGTCTAGGTCTTGTCTTAACACAATGTGTTTTTGACACATTGGTTTTGTCTTTGACATGGGTCCAAGGTGTATTGCACTTTTCTTGCTAAGTTTGTAAACTACGGTAAAATAAATGAAACAAAATATACTACATTTTTAGAGTAATACTTCTTGGACTACTACAAAGTACATTTCAGAGGTTGTACTTTTACTTTAAAGTTTTATCTTTAGATTTGAGCATTAAGTTCAATGAGATGTGGCATCTCATTATGGGAAGACAGTCTTGCCACATGTAATACAATATCTGCTGATGTGAGCCTGGGATTTGAGGGAGTATCCGCAAATCTTCCGCCGATAATGACCCATCAAAATTAAGCCCAATATGAGCTATGTGCCATTATTGCATAGGCCACACCCATATCACCAAACAAAACAAAATCATTATGGTGGACTTGGGTGGCCCAAGGGGGAAAATTTGTTGAGCAAGGATGGCTGGATGTGGTTATGGATGTAACAACTGTTGGCTGAAGAAGAGAAATGAGGTAATGAGACCCCTAACAGGCGCTGAGCCCCCCTTTTCCTCAATTCCACCCTGCTCTTCACTCAGCCCAGGACAGTGTTGTACCTCATTTCCCTCCTTTAGGGAACACAGGTTACGTCCAGTTGATACAATTGGGTACAACACAGCTATGAGGACATCCAGGATGGACTGATGGACGTGGGCAAGTGAAGAATATTTCTCATTTGGGGTATCAATCGAGTATTAAAAAATAATGAATAAAACACAAAAAAGGAACCATCTTAGGACTTTAACTTAACACACTGTATTATAGAAATTAAGAACTATAATTTGAGAATTGGTCAAAATAATCTCAATTGTTTGGATGTTTCAAACCAGATATCTAGTTCATTGATCTCCATGATCACTGGGCCACAATACCCTGTATTCAAAAGCCAATACAAATTCTGTAAGCGCTATTTGTGGAGGGAGAGTGCACCAGCCGGGCTGTACATGGGGAAGGGAAGTGGCCCTCACCATGTTTGTGCCTAGGGCTTCATGGTAGTTTATACCTTCATGGATCAAGTTAGTCATTAACATTCTTTTTTCTATCATTTGGCATATCCGTGCAGTGCGTGTGAAAAAGTGGCTCCTTGAAGGATTTAATATTCAAATTAGAAGCAATGGGACACTGTTATTCATTAAATCAAGCAAGGTGAGGTACAAATATAGCTTTGGTGATTTTTTTTATGGTCCAGTGGGGGGCATGAAAGCCCATTTCCAGGACATAGTCAGGGATTTAGTGGATTGTAATCCCCTCTTAACTCTGTCTGTCTACCCAGCTTTTTCCTTGCTGAATAGAGTTTAACCACTCTTTTTTTAAGCTGATATAAATCTTTAGGACTTTATGACAATTCATACTATTCATCATAGTCTGTAGTGTCAAACTGAAGTATGTAAATTATGTGAGGACAGGATCTTTTAAGGAACAAAACATAAATGAATGCTTTTCTGAAAGTACAATGGATTTTGACTGGTCACAATTTACCCACTTATTATTTCCCACTACATCACAGGACATAGTAAACACATAATCTTGATGTTTTTTCTCAGCTCTACATATTATTCAAAGGGTGAAAATTAATTCTTGATTTGGTCTGTGTTAAAGCATTCAACTGGAAACCCATAAACCTGTTATTGTCCCTTGTCAGTCTAAGCCTGTGAGGAAGGAGGGTTGCACCTTTAAGGGCGCTGTGCCAGATCCTCCACACAAGCCAGTCCAGTGGAATGCACATCCACTCAAGCACATAACTTGTGCTGACAACATCCCTGATCCCCGCTGCAAAGTGGCACCTTTCATCCTGTCCCTGAGACCTGCAGCCATCCAACACCCAGACAACATGAAGCCCAAATCTCTCGCCTCGAGGTTGTTCAATAGAAACACAGGGACACCAGGTGAGACTCAAAGTAAAGCAAAGTATGAACGGCAGGTAGACTGCCTGGATCACCAGGGGAGCTCGGCGTACACTGACAGCCAGCAAGCAGAGGACAACGCCGCACCAAAAGAAAAGTGCCACAGAGAAATTCATTTCGCCTTTCTGCCGGAGAGGTACGAGCCCTTGATAGAGAATGAAGAGACACACATCAAAGCCAAAGAAGAGAAGAGGAAAAGGAAGAAGGAAAAGTACAACAAAGTAAAAAAGGTTGGTTCTCAGCACAATTACAGTACAATAAATATTCAATGAATAGGCTACTGTATGTATGTATGATTTGCTATTTTGCATATATATTCATAGTACTATAGTAATGAAGAGTACTGTAACAATGTGAAAATACTTTCAACTATTGAAACTGAATTGATGAAAGTATCCCATCTTTTCTAGCAGTTTCAATGTGGGTAAGTTGAAACGCACTTACTGCAATCTTTTTCAATATGGCATCAATCAGCTTCATTCAAATTGCTCTAATGCATTGTTTATGATTGAAAAGCATGCAAAAGGCTAATGAATCTCCACAAATCTATTGATTCAAAATAATGAAATTATTAAATTCTTGACTTTTAAAATTTGGCTTTGTTTTCTATATATAGAAGTTGGTAATATCTACCAAAAAAACAAACTCCTACAGCTGAATTACTTTACTTTTTAAAGCTCAGACATCACACAAGAGCTCATGAGCCTAAATTGAAACAAACACGATCAAGCTGTACTATGCCAAGCCCAACGGTAATGCTGCAGTTTATCCAAATTAGGACGTTCCACCAATTTGTTTGTGACCGTAACGGCCGTATAAATAGTAGAGCTGTTTCTGGCTCGTCTTGGATAGCCGGCCTAACTCAGACACCGACTGGTCTCTCTCCCGGCCAGACTAAACCCAATGATCACTCTCACTAAAGAGCTTTAGAGCCTCAGCGTGGTGTCACCTCTCTGGCCTCTGTCTGCTGGAGGAGGCTGTGGTGTGCTATTACAGAAGAAAGGTCAGCCAGAGAAGAGAGAGCTGAGGACATGTTGTTCACACATGTTGTCCACTAAAGGATGCTTAGTTCTTGGAGAAGCTAACCAACACACTTTCTCAGGATCTAAGCTTGAGGATCTGAGGATCTAAGCTTGACCAGGATACACCAGGATATTAGTTTGTTTATAATTCAGCCATGCCCCTTTAATTCCTCCTGTGATTCTGGAGAAATACACTCTGCATGGTAACTGTTGTGTGGTCATGACCATAAAGATATATGGCATAATCCCACTGACAACAACAGTGTTTACTGGCAGAACTGTTTTATAGCCTGCGTGGTCCACAAGGAATCAGCGTTAAGGAATGTGATCCCAAGCAACATTAGTACAACAAGCTTATCAATTACCAGCCAACCTTGTTTATATTGAACAGTAATAGAATCTTATCAGTGGGTCATGGTGTTGAGAAATCTATGACCTGTGTCCTTAAAGCTTGGTAAAACGTGAGGAGGCCTTAATGTTAGGGAAACAAGGAGATGGTAAAATAATGCTAATAATCTAGTCATCTTCCAAACTGATGCATTCCCACATGCACTCACAGTTAACAATATAACCAGTGGGCAGAGGTGTTTTACTTTTTTTGTTTTGTTTTTCTCAACATCAGACTTCCTGTGTCCGTTTCAGCAGCCCTTTCCTGTACAAAGAGAACGCAGGAAGCTATTGTCCGGACTGGACTGCTTATTTAAGTTAGAGGGAAAAAAAAAAGACCTGAGTCCCCCCCCCTCCTCCTCCTCCTCCTCCTCCTGCGGTGCAAGCCATTGCCTCTAAACACCACCTCTTCAAATGCCTTCTGTCTCATGTCCTGTCTCAAGATTTACCTCCTAATTCTTTTAACCTCATTTTGTCAAAATCATTCACTGAAGACGCTCGACACCATCTTTACACCTGTGTAAAGGAGGGATGCATGAATCAAATTGAGATTGCGTGTGAGTTTTGCAAAGTTCAAGCTACAGCTGTGTGACTCCACCTTGACCCCCCGTTCCTTCCCAATGACATCCTCCTTGTCTAAATGAAGCAACAAAATAGACAAAGAAAGGGAACTGTGAAATTCAGTGTGAAGTGATCATTGTTTAATTTTAAAGAATCATCGGTAAATCTAGGGCCTGTGTGTGTTTGTCTTGCAGAATGTTGGCAAGGCATTGCGCTCCAGCTGGAAGTGTCTAATGCTCGGTCTGTACAATTTTGCCCTGGGCTACTCCACCCCGATCTCCGCTGCCGCTACCTTCGTCCCCGACTTCCACCCAGGCCGGACCAGAGGCTGAGACACATGCATCTCCTCCTATAGCTTTAGAAACTGTACATAGCAGTAACCCATGTCATTTACTTGAAATGTATATTTTTGTATTTGTTTCCAAAAAATTGTAATCACACATTGATCCGGAAAACTTGTAGCCCTGTATCATTTTATTATGCTTTATTATACTTTCAAGCAACTGAGATTTAAAGGATATTTTATGGTTTTGTGAAATGATCTTGTTAATGGTTGATTTTGAAATCATAATGTTGAGTTGCTGGGCATCAAATCCACCTATAGGTAAATAATATATACTTTTTAAGCAAGATACAGAAATATAAAGTATTGGGAGCATCGAATCACAGACAGTCATTATTGTTGTAAACCTCATGACCAGACAACCAGGCCAGCACTCTGTATGTGCTGCTAAGGCCTGAATCACACTGATCATGCAGTTACTACACCCTAACTCAGGTGTGTGTTACTGAAAACATAACGTGCCTTTTTCCCCTTGGAAGAATTTTTTTTTTTTATCACAGGAATCCAGTTGGTGTTTGCGTGAGTGCGGTTTCTGACAGCAGAGACTGAGGCAGAAGGCGATAGGAATGTGGCTCCTATGGCAGATAGGAATCTAAATGCAGATTAAATTAATCAGGGCAGACGCTTATTAACAAAAGGATTTACAGGCAGGAAAGACTTGTCAGGGAAGTGAGGGAATGTAAATCAAGGCTGTGTGGATGTAGAGAGAGACACTGTGAGTCCAGCCAAGACCCCCCCCCCCCCCTCCCCCCTTCATTTTGGCACAACTGCTGTGGCTGCTTCTCTCAACCACAATTCTCAGTAACAGCTCCCTAAACACTGCTGGAAGCTGTATCATAGGCTACTGTATATATGTAATGATGATTTTGATGTTTTTGGTTGCAGTTAGTAGACTGACATTCTTTGGAGTAGCCTACAAGTCTGAGGGGATACTCAATTTGGAAAGTTATGATGTGAATTTTGAAAGTGTGCTGAATTCAGTCATAAATAAACCCTGTTTCATTGTTGTTTTCTGTAGGTCTACCTTGAGGAACATGCTCATTTGTATATAAAAAGGTCTCTAAAGTCAGTGTATGGTGATTTTTGCTAACCTAATTGTTGACATTTACAAGTATTTCTGTGTTGAAAATAATATTTGTAAGTTCAAGTGTAATAAAATGTGCACCAAAACAAATTCATCTGGAATGCTGGAGCTTTTTTTCACCATATCTAAATCACATCATTCTGCCTACAGGATGCATTCACAATAGAGCGATGAAGGCAGTTGGCTGTCTCACTTCCAATCATTTCTGGGGGAAAAAGATTAAATATCATATTCAGTCTAATTTACCAGTGAGTTGGAGGGGTATACTTTAATATTTTAAAAGAAACTAGCAAAAAAAATATTACAATAAAACAATAATTTCAGATTTTGAAGAAGCCACTTGATAAAAAAAAAACAAAAAAATAAATTAGTCGTCTACGTGACGTGATTCTTCTGCGACATAAAGTGCTCCTTCCGCACTCTTGTTTACATGAGACACTAGCTAAGATAACATTAGTTGTCAGCTAGGGATTTTCTGAAGATGACAGACCAGAAAGCTCAGAACATCAGCTCCATTCCTATCGATGGGTTCAGCAAGTTAAGAATTACGTCGATATGGACATTTCTCATGTCTGTAAGTTTAATTTTATCTTTGATTCACGAGGCGAAGCTGGTTCAGCTAACTGGAACGCCACGGCTAACGTTAGCTAACTTCCTTTACGGCTTGGTTAGATAGAGAACAGCTTCCGAGAATAGCTACGCTTATAGTTCTTGCTGTCTTTCAGTTGTGTTTTGTCGTCTGGTTTCATATTTATAGGTGCAGTGGTCGGAGCCATGGCTTATCGGGCTGTTGGTGTTTCATGTTGTGTGTTTCTGCCTGACTCTCCTGACCTGCAGGTTCTACAGAGTGCAAGTCTGTCAGTTCCTGCTCATGGGTAAGCTGATGAGGGAGTCCTGCAGTGGTTACATGATGTTAACAGTTGGCTACTAGTGAATAATGTCATTGTCTGCTGATTTGTACGTTATTTGAGAAAGTTAATAAAAAAAAAAATAATCTGCGTTTACATGCAGAATAACACTGGACTATCTTGTTGCACTGATTTAATAACTGTTTATCTGAGAGAAACCAATCACTTTAATATTTCAGTTTGATTACTCTAGCCTGATTTTTTTTTTTTTTTTTACATTTCTCAGAAGATTGACCTGGTCTTACTTCTTACTTATCAATGCATTATTCAGCTGCATGGAAAAGTTATCATTGAGTGTGTTTATATGTATGTAGCATTCAAGCTAACAACTTGTATCTGGGTAAAGGGCTTATTCAGGATAAGATTGTTTATCTCAGTCTATTGTGTGTGTCTTTAGTCTCTAGTACTTTATACAGGGATTTGTATTTAATTTAATTTAATTTGCTTAACTTTTACTTGGCCAGATAGTCCAACTGGGAGGCGTAGACAAACATCAGGACAAACATAAGTGCTGACGAACAACATAAAATAAGCACATATGTAATCAAATATAAGCTATATAAGCACTCAAAAGGGAGTAGACTAATAGCAGACCAGCAAGATCAGGGCCCACATCTGTATAAATCTTAGCTAAATCAAGTATAGAAAGGTCGTTATTGAGGTATACATAAACAGAAAAGTCTGAATATTACCATGGAAGCTGAATCTCAAAACCCAATGGTAAACAGTAAATGGTATAAACATCTCTCAGCATCCTGGCTTATATCAGTAAATCCTGGATATCTTATTTGGGTTTCTCACAGTTGGGATAAGAGCTTATTTTGGCTGTGGTAAATGAGAAGTGATGTTGACATGCACAAACTAAAGACAACAGAATAGTGGAGTATCCAGAAAACTAACTGGATATTGGAGTGTATATGAACACACTCTGTCCTTTTCAGTGTTCAAAGACTCTTGTTGCCTCTCTCCACAGTTGGCATGGTGTATAGTGCTGAATACCTAAATGAGCTGGCAGCCATGAACTGGAGGTAAGGCTACGGTTGTGGCTTTTCCAGTGTGTCTGCTTTACTAAATAACAGAAGTTTAATACTATGTTCAAAAATTGGACCCATAATTAATGAATGGTCATCAAACCTTTCTTTTTTTACAGGTCGTTTTCTAATTTCCAGTACTTTGATTCCAAGGGCATGTTCATATCTTTGGTCTACTCCATTCCCCTTCTCTTCAATACAATCATCATTGTGGTAAGTGATACTTTTTATTCTCCATCTTGCCTCATTCATATAAAATGTCATAAATGGTGTCCAACAGCGGGTGTCCCACAGCGGGTGTCCCAGAGGAGAAACTTGTTCATGTCTGTGTGTTTGTTTATTACGCGTTCACAGGTAGTGTGGGTGTACAGGACCTTCTCCACGATGACCGAGCTGAAGACCCTCCAGCTGAAGAGAAAGGCCCGCAGAGAGAACAGGGAGAAGACCGACTGATCTGTAACACCTTCTCTGTCTTTAAATGGGCTCCGGATCCAGTGAACGTCTCTCCTACACCAGTCCTGAATTTTGGGGAAGGAGGCAAAGATTCCTTCTGTTGACTGACTCCCTGAATCACCATTAGAAAGGATTGTTTGTCCATGTCAGCGCTAAGTCAGGACTGGATGTCTAAACTTGTATCAGAGGCGGATCTGCACTTTTTATGTTAAGGTGCTACAGGGTCAAGCGAGGGGGGATGTATTTATTTTAATTTTCTTTTTTTTAGGAAGTCTTATATGGATTGGATATTGATCCCAATCCTAAAATCTCTTGCCCCTGTTACTTTAGCAGATCTGAGAGGATGGTGTAGTCAGAAACAAGGTTGTAATGGCAGAGTTGCATGCATTTCTTCTTTTTCCTGGTAACTTCTGGTGGATGGCGCTGCTGAATATATGCAGAGATTTATGAGGACCAAAGGACATTTTACTGTTTTGTATTCAATGTTGTTTCAGAGTGTCAATAATGTGTAAAAATGCACAAGCCTGTGGGAAATAAAGTGTTTCATAACGGCTACTCTGTGACTCTTAACTTCAGAATCTAGTAATGTAACGCTTTAGTTCCCCTTAACCCCACAAGAGGGCAGTATGGACCAAATGACCTGCTTTGCTAACATTGGGAACATATGGGAGTACTATGCTACAGACAGGGAACATTGGGTGAGCTTTGACACCAATACTGCTCTCCTCTTGAGATCTATTCTTAGCAGGCCACACGTTAAGTCACAGTGTTTGGTGCAGAAGCTATCTCTAATTATCTACTGTTCAGTACTTGAACCACTTAGGATTCCCTCCCACTTTGTATTTCTGCCTACTTTATTACAGCTGTAATGATATATTAATAAAATACTTGGTATGTAACGATGTAGCCCTATAATGAGTTCTGGGAGCCTCACATATGTTGTTTTTTTTTTTTTGTTCAGAAACCTTTTTACTACGTTTTAGAGCAAAGACAGTTTATTTATTGCCTGTTCCAAGTACTAAATGCTTGAATGGAGTTTGCATGTTCTCCCTGTGCTCACGTGGATTTCCTCCCACAGTCCAAAAACATGCAAGTCAGGTGGATTGGAGACTGTAAATTGCACATATAGGTATGAGTAGGAGTGTCTATTTGTGTTGGACTGGCGACCTGTCCAAGTTGTTTCCCTGCCCTCTACCCATTTTATGCTGGGAAAAAACAAGAAACTGTCCCATCAACAGGCCAAGATTTCACCCGCCTACCTCTATCACACCAGATACACAGCGGTACCCTGGACATAGTAAGAAATCTCTGGCAGGCAATGTGTCAGTTTTTGGGCTTGCGGAGTGATTGGTATTAACCTGGATGACAGTCTGATCAGTGTTATTTACTGTATTTCTATCAAGCAGATAGCAGAGATAAAATTCTAGGTGAAACCATTGCATTGGTACGGGAAAAGTAAAGTTTCGAGGGAATTAAATCCTTCTTTAAAGAACCGCCAGTGACTCATTTAAAGTCTTATTCACTTTTTTCTCAACTCGCACTCCATTTTTCACTTTTTTATCTCTGCAGAGAGAGGACAGGGTGTCTTATCCCAGCTGTGCTGTTGTTTTTTCTTTATTTATATCGCTCCTTATTTGTTTTCCCAGATGCATTCGATATGTGTTGGTATGCTGATCCTGCCTGGATCTGTCAGGGTCCATAGCTACGGACATGAGTGATTGGGTTGCAATCATAATATGGAAGTTATCTAGGAGGGGAGGAAGAAAAGGAGGAGTGTTGTGGTGGTGGTGGTGGTGGGGTGTGTGTGTGTGTGTGGGTGGGTGGGTGTGAGTGTGGGGGGGCTTTGGCAAGGCTTCGTCTCCTGTGTATGCAGCTGTTGCATGCCAAAGGTTTATGTTTTTCTCCTGCATGACAGCTAAGGACTGATCCCCTGCCAAAAGAATGAGCCTTAAAAGTCAGACTCTGATCCCTCTATGGTCATGAGCAGGTGCTGCACTGCAGACTTGCATTCCCTGTGAGATGCCTTACCACATGTGTACCTTGTGGAATATAGCCTGCACTCAGTGGCTTTTTCACTTTATTAGGTACACCTCTCCATTTCCGCAAACAGTTTGACTAAATTTTGGAATGGGCAAGACGTGTGAGATAAACGATGTTCATGGTGGTATGATCAGATACACCAGTTCATGCATCACAGAAATGGGATTTTCATGCACTGCAGTATCTAGATTTTACATAGAATTGTGCAATAAACAAAACGCGTCATCTACAGTCCTGAGGGGGGAAAACACTGTGCTGATGAGAGAGGGTCAAAGGAGAATGGAAAGACATCCATGGTGGGCAACAGTATGCAAATAACATCTTAGGACAATAGTAGTGTGCAGAAGCGCATCTCAGAACACACAACTCATCGAACCTTGAGGCAGATGGGCTAGAGCTACATAGACTTTGCCTGGTTTCACTCCTATCAGCTACTGTAAGAACAAGAAAATAAAGCTTAAGTGGGCACTCGCCAAAATTGGGTGATTGAAGAGTGGAAAAGCTTGCCTGGTACGAAGAGGCCTGGTTTCTGTTATTGACGGCAGGGTGAGAATTTGACGTAAACAACATGAACCCATGGATGCATCCTGCCTGGTGTCAACAGCACAGGCAGGTGGTGGCGGTGTAGTGGGGAATGTTATCTTGGCGCACACACACAGCAGCATGACAGTGACTGTAGTTACTCCAGTCACCTGCACATTCCCCAAATCTCAACCCAAGAGAGCAGCTTTGGGATGCGCTGGGACGGCATGTTTGTAGCATTGAATGCTGCCATAAAATCAGCAGGAACTGTGTGATGCTATGGAGTTGGAACGGACCAAAGTGTCTGTGCAACGTTTCCGGCACCTTGTGGACTCCTTGGAGAATTCAGACTACTCTGGCCGCTGCGTGCAGAGCCACGGGCCGAGGGGCGTTATTGGAGGAAATATGAAATCAAACTAGAGAGTAAGTAAGAGAGAAGGTGGTACAGTGGAAATAAAGGTCACTGTGCTGCAAGAGACAGCCAGGAGATTTCTGTTAGATGACCTCAGGGTCTTAGAGGTCAAGTAGGGGTGTAGAAGTTCTGAAATATAAGTAGGGGCTAGCCCATTCACAGCTTTAAACACAATCAATAATAATAACATTTTAAAATCAATTCTAAAGCGAACTGGGAGCCAATGAAGGGAAGCAAGTATAGGGGTGATGTTATCTCTTTTCTTAGCACCAATCAGAAGTCTAGCAGTGGCGTTCTGTACAAGTTGTAGGCGGGACATGGAAGAGTGATTGGTACCGGTATAAAGGGAGTTGCAATAGTCTAGGTGGGAGAATATGAAAGCATGGATGACTTTCTCTAGGTCTTGGAACGATAGGAAGGGTTTGATTTTAGCGATGGTCCTAAGCTGGAAAAAGCTAGGTTTTACTACAGTGTTGATCTGTTTGTCCAATTTGAGCGCCGGGTCGAAGGTCACGCGCAGGTTTTTGGAGGTAGATTTTACATGAAGCCCAAGGACCAATGCATTGTTTAATTACATTAGATAAGTGGTCAGGGCCTATTATGAGGATCTCTGTTTTGTCTGGGTTTTATTGGAGGAATTTGTGTGCCATCCAATTCTTGCAGTAAGAATAGTTAGTCTGCTGAGGTCGGTAGGGTTTACGGAGACATATAACTGGGTGTCATCCATATGTAGCAATGATAAGATATACCCTCGAATTGGCGGAGTAACTGACCTAAAGGAAGCATGTAAAGGGAGAATAGGATTGGACCCAAGATTGATCCCTGTGGCACCCCACATGTCAGTAAGGCTGGGGAGGAGGTATAGTCACCTATAGAGATTGTGAATGATCTATTAGATAGATAGGAAGAAAACCACCTAACTTATTAAGTCAGCGATCAACATTCCCTGTAGTAAGCTGCTTCTCTTTTACAGACTACTGCTAACGCTGCTCCACCTTGTGGCGAAGCACTTGTATTTTGATGTCAGCTCCATTCAAACAGGTTGCTGGCAGTAAGCTGTGAAACATAAAGCTCATTACGGGTCCTGATCCCCGAACCTTTATGATAAATAAATGAGCCAGCCTCCTCTCGCTCAGCACTCCCTTTATAGGTCTTGTTATGGCAGAATTATTCGAACACGGCCTGGCCAGAACAAGCCTAGGAAGCTGTTAGCATTGTTCTCAAACATTATCCAAGTGGTGAACTGGATTTCAGGCGAGCATCTGCAAGCTATATTCACAACTCACAAATCCCTGGCTCGGATCCACACTGACCCCCTTTTGAAACACAGCGGTGCGAAGCCCCTCTGCCAAGTTCTATTTTAGACCCGCGAAACCCAGACTTATAAACACCAGAGCATGGTATCTCGCTTGTTGTGGATGTTTTTGATTGTAAGGCCTGCCTGCCAACTACCAAGTAAGCATGAACCATTTATACAACATATGAAAACATGGGAATAAACAGATGCTTACTTCCATGTTCGTTAGACCACAAAGCCTTGAGTGTATCTAGCGATGACAAGCACAGCAAAGAAATGACCTCAAATGATGACTGTGCTCTCTCACAATATTCACTCAGAATATTTTTTTATTTGGCCCGTATTCTACATTTCTCAGAGCTGAAATACTAATTAAGGCTCATTTCAGCCACTTATGAATTCTTAAAACTTTAAGAATATCAGCTGTGGATAAACATACATTCCTACACAGCAGGACTTGAATATAAATGAACTTCATGCAACTTTCTCATCCCATCACAACACCAAATTTAGATTTGTAAAATGACAATGTTGCAAATAATACCAAGCTTTCACAACTACAAAATATATTTTGCATGATTCCAGTCAATCAACAACAATCAGTTTGAGAATGAAAAAAATGTCTCAAATCAAATGCTCTGTCTTGGTTGCATTGTAATAACAGCCTTTTTACATGTGGATTAATGTCAACATCTTTGAAATATTAAATATCCAACAATAAGAGTGCTGACGTGGGAGCAGTCTTTTATGTTGTACTGGGGTATTGGGGTATTTGATAGTGTATCAACTGACCTCACCGGTGATCCCACACCAGTTGTAAGAAACTTGATCCACATGGCCTGGGCCCAGATGAGCGATCCGGGTTCAGCACTCGCACTCTGAGTCACCTTGCGAATGTAACCTCTAGACCCTTAAAAATGAAAACTACTGTGAACAGAGTAGAGATTCAAAAGTTCATACTACATTTAATCTATCCCAGGTTGAGAGCGTGTATATACTGCATCTTTAAACACTGAAAGCTGAGAGTGTTTTTTCTATTGGCTGGGAGCAGAGCAATACACACACCCACGCTGTCTGTCTGGCCCGGTGGAAGTGACCTGCAGCTTCAGGTTGGTGTCTGGTGTCCGGAAACAACGACAGCAGCAGCAGCATTTCCCTCCTGGTTGAGTCACGCTGTGGCTGGGCATGCTCCGTAATGGAATTATGAGAAAAGAAAAGAAAAATCATCATCATCATCATCTATCTTTATTATGTAGTAACTGATACAGATTGACAGATGACTCACTGAACGTGTGATTGAGAATGAGTCATTCAGTGGTATAGCTGTTACATGTATTTACATCATATACAGGATTTTGTACAGTATATAGTCTGTATCCTGGAGACATAGAGCATAATAAAAACAATTATATAATATAAACATTACTATATAAAAACACTGCATTATTATCAATCCTAATAATAATCAAGTTAAAAAAAAAAATATTCATGCTTTATTCTAAGTAATTATATTGCCACTTTTGCACCTCCAAAATGTCAATTTTTCAGGAACTAAGGAAAACAGCCTTGTTTTTAGCTTGACCACCATGCTTTTTTCAGTTTATCCAATGGGGGTTTTAAAGGGTTTCATAAACTCGAAGCTCATAGAATTTTCTCAACACATGGAGAACCATGTAATCCTTCAAGTGAAGTTGAAACATGAAAATCACCATGACAACAGTGATATGCTCTATATGGCTTCAGGTAATGTACTATACATATAACAACAATATTAATGATATTATTATTATTAATTGTATTATATGCTATATCATCATTTATTATAAATGCATCTCCAGGACACAAACTAAAGGCCATAGAGGCCGTGTTATTCAGTGACTCATTCTCAATCGCACATTCAGTGAGTCATCTATCGATCTGTATCACTTACTACATGCTCAAGATAGATGATGACTTTTTTTTTCTTTTCTCTTCATTTCATCATTGGTTGGTTTGGGAAAAAACTGTATGTATTTCTTTGTGTTTCTCTTCACTCATTCACCCCCTTGCCCCTCCAAAAACATTCTGTCATTGATATGCACATAATAAATTCTCACAAAGATCATCGTGGAGTTTCCTTCCAAAACAAAATATCCACCATTTGGAAGGACACAATTCATACAAACTGATTACTGAAAGGAAAAAGTTATTTGCAATCCCAGTGCTTTCGCTTATAAAATGGTAATGAGGATGATGTAATTTGAATAACTGTAAGTATTGTGTCATTTATTTCAGGAGACAAATATTTCTCAAAACGTATATATTGACTTTTGGAATGAAACTCTTAATATGTACAGCATTTCAGCAAAATGACTTTAGCTCTAATTTTCCCTTTTTGTGAAAATCAGACAGAAAAAGTACAAAAGACAGCAACAGTTATATAGCAGTTATAGCAGCAGCAGTATAGCCTTGGTTGTTGCATATCAGGTGAGATCCATAGCATCTTATCCATCCATCTCCTCCTGAACATTGTACTTGACTGGCTTCTGCCCCCAACTTCCTCATTTTTGCCCTTATTCATAAGGCAATTCAGTGAGTGGCAGAAAGTTTAGACAATCATAGGAGAGTATGTGAAAGCCAGTTTAGTATGACTGACAACTTACCTGACATTGATTGAATTGAATTGTCCCAGTGTGGGAGATCCCACCCATCTGGTGCTAGCTATACTAAATATTTTGCAAATCACTGTTATCATGTGAAAACCTTGTAACTCCATTTTTGGTGATTTTCGTGTTTTAATGTCATTCAAAGGATAACATGCTCCTCTATGGGTTGAGGAAATTCTACAACCCTTCTGTCTACGAAACCCTTTCACTGGATAACCTCACAAATGCATGGTGGTCAAGCTAAAAACAAGGCCATTTTTCTTAGTTCCTGAAAAGCTGACATTTTGGAGATATGTACTTTTCATCTGACAGTAATGAAATTCTATTTGACCCAGTTGTGTTTCCTAGATATGCGGAAAAAAAATGTTTTAAGTGCCATATAGATGATATATGACTTTCACTGCTCCGATCCTTTCCTAACAGATGGTGTCTGGTTGTAATCACTTTCCTTTTTTCCTGCCTTACACCAATTTCGTGAATCAGAGTTCCCTGTCTTGACTTGAAGACTTGATTTAATGGTTAAGGCTATGTCTTACAGATGGAGCCAGCACTCCAAACCATGACCATCCCTTGCCAACAAATAGACCTCAACAAAGGAGGTGCTGAGGAGGGGAGTGTGACTCAGCCAAAAGGAAACGGAGATGTGGAGGTGATGGAGATGGAGTGAGAGAGGGAAAACCAGAAGAAAGGAGAAGTGCCGAAAAAGAGCCAGAAGTTGAAACGCAGAGAGCGGAGTAAAGAAACACGTAGGCGTGTAAGAGTGGGAATTTGTGCAAGGGCGTGTTTGAAGACATTCCCAGATAGACATGCATGCAGAATTTTGTCAGACACGGACAGTGTGTTTTGCCAGAGAACAGACAGTGAGAGGTCTCATGCAATGACAGAGGCTATCTTAAAATATGAATAATTTAAGATGTTAGCGTACTTAAGGTTAGTCTTCATAGAGGAACACACTGCCTTCAACCCATTTAATCAAACAGGCAGACGTTTGCCGTTTTGTTGGATATCTTTCCGAAGGGAGTGTGCCAAGGTGTGTTAGACTCCCAAAGCAATGTCATAACTTCATGGATGGACACACACACACATACACACAGACAAACACACACACACACACAAACAAATGTTTGAGGTCATTAACAGTGCAGTATTATTTGAACATCGGGGACAGAATCACAATTACCTTTCAGTTAAGTTAAGACCCAGTCCTGCTCAATCCAGAAGAATAAATGGAAGTAGAATAATAGCTGAATGCATAAAAATAGGGCCATGGATGGAGGATCTGCTGAATGAAATAAGCTTATTAATGTCCATTCTCACACATATCCGTCTGTCTGGACAGCGTGTACACTCGGGGGACGGTGTCTCCATTGTCACTTATGCCAATTTGGAGCTCGTATCTGAAATGCATGAATCATAAGCCATTACTGTGATGAATTATAGGACTTTGTCACTTGGGGTGTGCGATGTTTCATTTGCACTGTGTCCAGTCATAGGGAGAGAAGGGGAGAGAGACAGGGTCTACGTCAGCCCGCAGCCTCTTTAACCCCCCCCCCACCACCACCACCACCACCACCACCACCCCCCCGAATGCATCGCGTTGCTTACAAATCAATGTAGCCGTCATAACAGAAGTGTTTCTAATGTATGAGGCAACACGGTTTGTGATTCTTGATGGGAGGAGAGCCAGAGGGACGTTGGAGTTGGCTGTACTGTATATATTACATTTGATTTAATGACCATCTCGCTTCCTGTTCACACTGTGAGTCATCGGCCCATATGGATGTGTTCCAATACATTGTGACATGACAGCACTTCTGTAGAATGTGAACGTCACCACGGGGCCCGATAGGAGGGTTCAGTAGTAGAATTGGGGATGTCCACTTTGTATTGGTATACCCAGTGTGTGTGGGTGTGTAGTAACAAGGGGGCAACCTGCAGCTGTTTGGACCTGATGCAGACACAGCAGCAAACCGTTCCAGCAAGGTTTGTCCCTCCTGTCGACCCCCCCCCCTTGAATGGGACAGTACCCCCTTTTGGACCAATTAGTAATGACAATTAAAATTCCCATTATGTGTGAGTCTTAATTTTTTTTGCTTCAGTCTTCTTGAAAAACCAAATTTTCATGACTAATTTCACAAATGTGCAACATTTTTTACAATGGCATGAGATCTGCTCCTTTACTTGCTATAGCGCCCCTCCACCACTCAATGGCAGCACTCATCACTGACCCAAGCTTTTGGGTGACTAACAATTGGAGTCAACCCCACACACACATACACATCACCGCTGCAGCTGCTACACACACACACACACACACAAACACGCCAAACATAGACGCACACACAGGCTCACACATATATTTCACCATTAGGCACAATGAGAAATATTAAGGCATAAGTGAAGTGAGGTAAGCTTTCTGATCTATTGTCCTTGGAGGAAAAACTCCCACAACGAACAGAAAAGATTTGTTGCTACAAAGATACAAATATGTTTAAATCTACTGGGTCATCTTTGAATTCCACATTCCATTCAGCCTCCTGCAAACGTGATGCATTCAGCAGTCATCTAACTCTGTCTTGGGCCACTATCTTCTGAGTAAGTTCCTATTCACATCGCTTTCATCAAGCCGCTCTCAAAGCATGTGTAAAGAAAATTAAGAAGAAGAAGAATAATTTAGTTGTAAATCTACTGCAACTCCAAAATCTACCATATTTCACCGTGTGTGTGTGTGTGTGTGTGTGTGTGTGTGTGTTTGTATACTGCTCTCCGAATGTTATTACTCCATTGTTCAAATACCATTAAATCCAAATTATCCAAAACACAAGCCAAAGTACACACCAACTCTCACTAACATATTGTACATTGTGAAACCAAGATTAAAAGAGCAGTTCTGGTGGCTGATTATGTTGTAAAGAATAACATCTGGATGTGTGTGTGTGTGTGGAGGGGGCGGGAGGTGAGAGAGAGTGAGGCTCCTAAGATCAGTCATAACGTGCCTGGTTTCCTATTAAAGCATGTAGAATTCTATAATGACTGTCCATCGTTCTTCACTTCCCCACTGAGAAATGTCTCCCGCATATGAATCACGGACCCACATGTGTCACCGCATCTGGCTCTGACGTTCAGATTCTCACACCAGGATACAATCTACACCTCTGGTGACATTTATGGTAGGACTCTCTCCTTGTTCAGGTCATGCAGGAGATAGATGTTGAGCTAAGACTTGCTGCTGCCTCCTTAAGCAGCTAAGTTTTTAAATAGTTTGTGTCTGTTCTCTGGTACCCTTCTCATAAATCCACTGGTGAATGTGAACCAGATGCATGGGCGGTGAAGATGGAGGGCTAGGGGTAGTCACAGGAGTTGGCGAAGTTGGCAGCTAGGCCGCTGCGGATCAGATGTTTCCGCAGATGTTTTCAATGCCTTGATATTACAATAACTCAAGTTATAAACATGAAATTTTCCAGAAGACGCTGAAGTTAAGTTGTGAAATCTGTCACTGCTGTTGAAGTAGTGCCCTTCTAGCCCGCTAGACATTGGTATCTGCTGCTAAGATATGCTAATGACCCAACAAAAGCGAGGAAGTATAGTAGTTAAATGTAAGCCCTAGACCAGTTCTGGAATTTGTTTTGCTGAAGTTAAAGCTACAATATGCAACATTTTGACACTGAAATACCAATATAGATAGACAGATAGATAGACAGGCTATTATACATTCAATCAATAAGTCTGTAAACACTGTGTGTACATGCCTAAATCCCCCGTTTGCCTGAAACTGGATTTTCAGTCTTGTTTTGGGGCGTTTGTCTTTTCTGGGCGCAGCCAGCAGTGAAGCCAAAGCAACAAATGCAAGAAACAGAGGCATTTACCAGTAAACAGCATCTGATGCAACAGTTCTTTTGTCTGAAAATAATAGATTAAATAGGATTAAAAACAGGCAGAAACATCATCCCACGATAAATCTCGATCTATAAATCAAACTACATATGGCGTGCTTTGAGGTCATGACACCCTGGCCAAATGTAGGGGTGGGGGTCGGTAGATCCAACCCATACTTACCCAGCACATGTTGATATAGAACATCGCTCACAGAGGATGCTCTTTCTCAGCATGACTCCCCGTCCCGAACCTGCAGAGCACGCTGGATCTCCACTCCTCCACTTCCTATAAAAGAGTAATGCAAGCCGCTTTCCCGTCTGTTTCTGTTGCCCTGAATGTGCTGAATTAAAGCTGTTCCCTACCGATCACCGGGGAGAGCCAACAGGAACTTGTCATGATGTTTGACTGCTCTTCACGCAAGGAATGATGGATATCTACTGTTTTGTAATCTGCTGCACATCACTGAGTGGAACATAGCTGTGTGGCTGCTTAGACTGTAAATTGTTTTAAGATGGTGGCAATTGGTCGCAAATGATTTGCTATTGTGAATCACTAGTACCGCAAATAACACTCAAATATGAAGAGTCATTACAACAACCACTAAGGCGGTGTCATTTCCAATACTGTATTTTGAGTCGGACAGCCTTTTTACAGGGCCGGAGACAGGAATGGAGGAAAAACAGGAGCTAGGTGTAAAGTTTCTCTACCAGCTTCACCCATATTACTCATTCTCATACTCATACTCATTCCTCATGCATCTTCAGGCTCACAGGGAGCTGGAGCTTATCCAAGAAAACACTGGGTGGAGGGCAGGGGAACACCATGGCCAGGTCACCAGTCCATCACAGGGCTGACACCGAGCGATGGCAATCACTCACACACGCACAGACACACAGACAATCACTCACTGACACATGCACACACACACACACACACGTAAGGGTAATTTAGTCTCCAATCCATCCGACTTGCATGTTGTTGGAATGTGGGAGGAAAGCCATGTGAACACGGGCAGACTGCAAACTCCACACAGAAAAGAGCAAGAGGGGGGATTGAATCCAGGCCTTTCTCAGTGTGAGGTGGCAGCAATAACCGCCCAGCCACCTATTATTCCTCCTCCTATTATTTCATCATTCATTCATATTTTCTTGTGATTCTTCCTGATTCGGCCTATTAACTTGTAAACTTTCTTCTGAGGTGACGGTGAAACTCTCGCTCTCTGGTCCTCCCTGCGTCGCCGGACCTGTTTGCTGAGGGTTCCGCCTCACGATGAGGAGACTCTTCCTTTCCTGACACTTTTTTTCTGTCACCGACCCTGTGGGTAATTTCCCCACTACAAGACAGACGGCAAACACCCCTCGCCTCCAGACCCCTCCCGAAAGCACAAAGGGTGCGCCCCCCTCGGAGACGGACGGAGATGAAAGGAGAGATGAGCGAGAGGGATGCTGGGACCTCAGAGGCCAGGCCAAACATAAAATACCGGAACCCTGTGTGTAATGAGAAGCCCTGTGGGATGAGTAAAGATGAGATACCGTCTCCCCACTTGAAAGATATATTTGTCAGCCACGCGTACCTGAGGTCTAAGCATTCAGGTAACCCTTCCCCTGCTTTTATGTTGCACCTGATGTTCTTTGCGATCCGTCAAAGGAAAATATTGGTTGTGTGCTTTACCCCACCCTGACGCTATAATAGAATTTCTCAAGATAATGGTATTTGTGGGAAAACCGAGACCTTAACTTTCTGTCTAAATTCAAACGGATGAACGGAGTCATCGCTAATGTGATAAGCCCATGCGGTTGTTCTAATACTGCGAAATCTGTGACGGCATACGGTGAGTCAGACAAGCTAAAACAAGAGCAGTCATGAACGCAGAAAAAGACACACAACGCAACAATAAAAATAACAACAATGTGGACGTGGAGACAGCATGTCCTCTTATCTCTTTAATATGCAAAACTGTGTTTAAGCAGCTGCTGCACCTGTTATTACCGAGTCACTCTGGCTTCTATTTGTAATATTTCTCTGCGTTATTGATGGACAAACCAGGGTCAAGACCTCGCTGCTCTTTACATTTGCTCATTTAGTGACACTCCATACTGTAGCCTATATGTGCCCTTTTGTTAATCTGTGCTTTCACCTGTATGAATTATTAATATGTGGCAGAACCATTTTCTGTGTTGTGCTGGGCTCAATCCACAGAGGACTCAACACTGCACAGTAGGTCACAGTCCACATGCTCTGTTAAACAATATATAGGAGTGATGTAAATTCCCTAAATAAAAACTACAATATATTCTAGGGAGAAAAAAAGAGTGTATGTTGTCACAATTTCAGACAGGAGGGACATTAACAATGGGGAAAAAAAGATGTACGGTATGTCTGTTAATAAATTTCTCCATTGATTACTTGATTGATTGATATTATTGAGCCATTTGTTGTTGTTAATGTCATAGTTTCATGCTTATCAGTGGATTTTGTTGATCTGCTGAACTGGAAAAAATGTGTGATGTATGAATGGTTACACTAACTACACTGTATATAGCTTCAGTGAATTAAGTTATTGTGTTATGGCAACCATAAGCATGCCACCATAGACGGGTCATTTCAAAGGTGTTCTTATTGATAGTAAAGTTTCACTGTTTTAACACATCTGGGGCATTAAAACAGACTATATGGCTTTTTAACTTAGAGGTTCAGTTGTAAAGAAAAGTTGACATGAATGAGTTCTCAGTTATACTGTATGGTAATATGACTGATACTGCTACAACACATATCGAATGCACTTTCGTAGTGAATGTGTACATCTAGAGTGTTTATTCTGTATATAGTCTACTGTCTACATCGATGTCTTGCTCTGTCTCTTTTACACTGTGTGAGGTTCTTTGCAATACCACCATGACAAATCAAATAATTTCTTTGGCTTTCTCTCCTCTCACTTCAAATCTCTTCCATCTCCCGCTGCAAATTTGACAAATTTGAGCAGATCTTTCAAACAAGTGAATAGTTTATTGCCGACGCTGTGAAAAATGTGACTGCTGGCTCTGTAAGGGGGTTATCAGGCAACGGCTCGTCACAGCAGTGTGACAAGGCACCGACTTTGTCTAAGTCCTGCCCACCCACCACACTCGACTGGGCCTCTGATATATGGGCACAGAGTGACTCAGCTTATCTACAGGAGAGGAGGAGGAAGCAGACTTGAAGGATGGATCTGTTGGAGGAGACAAAAAAGAAGAGAAGAGAAGAGAAGAGAAGAGAAGAGAAGAGAAGACAAGACAAGACAAGACAAGACAAGACAAGACAAGACAAGACAAGACAACAGATCTGTCTCTTGTTTTAGGATTATTATGCATACGCTTTGTCATTATCAACACAACGCTGACACTGAAATTCCATCAGCAATATAATACAAACTGTTCAACTTTGTCAACTTTATAAACTCTCAGCCTGAAAAGCTTTTACAAAGATTTTTATATATGTATACATACAACATGGGTGGTCGCTGAAGAGAACAAAGAGAGATAATTCTCTGTGATATATTTGTTTTTCAGGCAATGCATTTTTTATTCCTCTTTTGTTGCATTATTCATCCTCTCATAACAGTCGCCATTTACCCCACTTCCTGAAGGGAAACGCTTATGTTCTCCCACTCTCTTTTTTCGACCTGTTCATCAATAAGTCATTACGCATTTCATTGGGCTCGCACTCGTGGGATTCCATGGCGCATCGCAATGTTTTTTATAACCTCTCTGATGTCGAATAGCAAAGTGATAAGGACGTGGCAGACAAGAGACGATGTTCTTCAGACAGAGCAGAGAAAATCCAGACACCCTTACTTCCATATTATCATATCCCTAGAGGCTATAGTATCCAACATCTCAATAACAATTATTAATATGACAGAGATCATAGATCAAGTAAGCACATAAACCTAACTAAGAGGCTACCATAAACCTTGGAACATCTGGCAAGTACTACAGGTAACGTCAATGAGTTTGAGAGAGCGCTGATTGTTGGGGCAGGAGCTTCAGGGATAAAGACTGCTCAACTTGCTGATGTTCCACAAGGCACAGTGTCCAAGGGAGGTGAGGGAAAGACATCGCACTCTTTGACCATGTTGTCCGTGCATTGGTGCGGGATGCAAGGAAAAGCAGAAAATCTGAACCAGGCATGAACAGTCCGTGGAGAACCTCACAGAGAAGGATATTATGGTTGGGCTGCAACACATAAACCCCTTATTGCACTTTTACACTTGTAGTGGTATAAAGAACATAGGCAGCAGTCTTCTTGGCAGTGTCAAAAAAAAAAGTCATATAGTCAGATGAGTCATCCTTCATCGTGCTCTCAACAAGTGGACGAGTACATGTGTGGCTCACAGCAAAGGAATTCTCCAGGCCCGATGGGCTCGTTTCTCACGGTGAAGGCTTCTGGTGGATCTGTGGGTTTTTGTTTCCAGCATGGTTTAGGTCCACTGAACCACTTGGAGGGAAAGGTAAATGCCACAAAATGCAAAGCCATTCCGAGTGATCATGATCATCCTACAGTGGAACATTTCTGTCCTGATGGGAGTGGTGATGACAGTGCCCCCCAGTCACAAAGCACAAGTGGTTAAACTGAATGGTTGGATGAGCATGAAAATGATGTAAACCATACACCAGATCTCAACCCAACACAGATCCTATGGGAGATTCTGCAGTAGTTAGTAGCACTTATTTAGTAGCTTATTTGTAGCTGTTTTTGTTGTAATCAAGCACAAAAGCCTTCTATTTCTTGGCTTGAAATGGCCACGTAATTTTTGTTGAGTGAGTTAGCTTTAGGGAGACTTTTGCTCTGCTTGGTTGCTTGTTACTGTAGTTCCCAAGAGAGCTATGACTCGCAAACTAGGTATTAAAATAGGAGTAAATTGGCATGCATCAAAATTTGGTCACTCACTGTGATGCCAAGTTTAACAGAATTCTAATGCAGATTGTACAATATGAGTTATATACATATTATTTGTGGATTGAATGTTGACTGATGCAGTCATCTCAATTTACTGTGTAGTATACAGTAGATAGCTGTGAGGACACACACAAACACACACTGCCAGCTTCAATTGTCGCTGAGTGCTAGCCATGGCAGAGAACACAAACCCAAGTTTTATTCAATTTCAATACAGCTGTTGTAGAGACCTATGGCAGAACCAACCTCTGACACACCCCACCCGAATATGAGAGCCTATTACATATGAGCACATGAATAGGGGAAAATAATTAAAAACTCATGTTCAGAGTAAATAAAATGTCAGTCCATTGCATACTGAATAAACATCCCTTTGCCTCAGAGCAATAAATCACTGCGAAATTTCAAATCATTTCCTATGCATCTAAAATAAATAGAGATGAGGAGTCATACTACTCCCTAACATTCTCTCGTGTCATGGCACTTCTTTGATCAACTCCCTTGTTTAATCAGTTCGTCTTTAGTGTGTCTTAGTTCAGCCTTTCAAGTGCAACGTGGAACACCTACACCACAATGATATCCTTTGACACTGATTGCAAATATGAACACATCAAACACATGTGGAGGGGACAGGTTGTAAGATTGTAGGAATTTATCAAGTGATTTATATCTCATGAATCTTCTTGAAAGAGAGTGAAGAAACCTCCCACTCTTTAGACCCTGTGCACCCTTTACACACCCTTCTGTGGAACAACTGTGTGTGTGTGTGTGTGTGTGTGTGCGTGTGCGTGAGTGTGTGTTTGTGTGAGTGTGCGTGAGTGTACACTACTGCAAATGTGTATTTGAGAATCAGAATAAAAAGTTCCTGAAAAAGTTGACAAGAGACGAAAGGAAAGACTGCAGGGAAGGAGACAAAGGGAAAAGTCTGGCATCCTGTGAGCATAAAGAACTAATAGGTTGCTTAAGGGAATTCATAAATTTGTGATGTATTGTAGTGCAAGGCTATGTAATGTTTTGCAAGTTTAAAGTTGGACTTTATAATCAGTGCATGCATTTACAGGGAACCAGTGAAGAGAGTCTAAGACCAGGGTAATATCATTGTGTTTTCTATTTTGCATTTGTGTTCTGGCTGCTACATTTCGAATAAGTTGGATATTTCTGAGAGTTGGAAAAAGCTGGAGAGTGGTGCGTTGCTAGCTGTAGGAAAAACAAAAACATGGAACACAGGATTAGTTTTACTTAAGCATGAAGGGGAGGAAATACCTAATCCTGTAGATATGGTTATGGTGAAAATATGCTTGTTTGTGAAATTTAATGCAATTTAAATGTAATTGTCAAAAGAGAGGTCAAAGATAATGCCAAGATTTTTGACAGAATCCATTGAAATTAAAAGAAAGGTCGGACGTGTATTTTTGGCTGCTTGGGGCATGCTTGTGGTTTTGTCTGCTCTAAGAAGAACAAAGGTATTTTTAATTGATCCTGCAGCCAAGACACAGGGTTCAAGTCTTTTGAGCTGTGTTCTATCACATTTTCTGTTATGTAAAGTCCTATATCATCTGCATAGGTGTGAAAGAGAACTGCATACTAAGGAGGGCGCGTAAAGCGAGACTAAGAGAGGACCTAGAACTGAGACCTGGGGGATGTCATAATAGACCTTTGAATAGGCCGACCATTACCATTTATTACCATCTAAAATGGGAAATTGGGCTCTATTAGTTATGTAAGCGAGAAACCATTCCACACAGTATACTCAAGGCCAATGATATTTTTGATGGCTGCTATTTTGAATGAATCTGGAACAATGCAAGAGGAAAAAGAACGATTTACAGGGAGTAATTATCTCAAGAATTCTTTCAAGAATGGCAATGGAGTGTAAAAGGCAGAGAGGATTTAGACTCCATAACCAGGTTGGAAAATTCCTGCAGTGGAACAGGACTAAAACGTGAAAGATAATCTGATCCAGCAGGATGCCTCGTTATATCATCATCTCCAGAGGTTACAGAACTGGAGATCTGACAGCTTATGTTTTTCCACAAAACTTGTAATAAATCATTACAGCTGAGATGTAGAAGAGATTCAAGACGAGTCAGCTGGCTTCTAGGTAACTTCCACCTGTATGGCAATGTATGAGTGGCTTGTTGACGTGCCGGTGTGGAACCTGAGTATCACAGATTTTTGTCATTTAAATTTGAGATATTGAGATAAGTGCATCAGTGCTGCTACTGGTTGAAGAAAGAAAGAAAGAAAGAAAGAAAGCAAGCAAGCAAGCAAGCAAGAAAGAAAGAAAGAAAGAAAAAGAAAGATTTTGATACCTGAAAAAGCACATTTGGCCATTTGATCCAGCATCTAAAATCAAAACAAATCAGCACCTACAGCTCAAACAAGCTTTCACTCAGTTTGTTTCTTCTTCTAAGCAGCTTTGTTCCAAGCAGAGGCCTTTCCTGCCAGCGTTGTCATTTACTGTCTACTGATGACCCACTGGACTGTTTTTCTGGCTTCCGTAATCACCCACAAATTGGACACCATAATACCGTTTAACCAGAAAGATCTGTCCCCTGGATCTTCTTTCCTCTCCTCTTCCCTTCATCTTGTTTCCTATCAACGCTCCTCCTGTTTCTTGCGCACTCTCTCTCTCTTTCTCTCTCTCAACATTTGTCCTTATCCCATTTGTCTTTCTCTGCTCTCTCTCTAGATTATTTTTTTCTTGACCCTTTCTCTCTTTCTCTTTCTGTGGTTTTTGGCCACTTTGTAGAAATTGTTATTGCGCCACGGCAAGGGACAGTTCTCAGTAGACAGGCTTACTGTTTCTGCAAAACGGAGGAATAGCGGAATAGAATAGAAAGAGGGAAACAGGAAGATGTGGCTTTCATCTGCAATGTCTCGTGTGCATGATTGTCTCCCTGTTGGGTGGCGTGCATGTTGTGTCTGTGTGTATTTACGCGCATGCATGTGAGTATGCATTACGCCACAGGCCGTATCCAGTTTCATGCGTGAGGTCAGGTTATCCTGCTCTGTCATCGGGACGAGAGGATGTAACGGGAATACAACACGCCCCGGCCACGTGACTGGGGAGAATGGTGCCCACGTGTCACATACCGTAACCAGATAATATACTTACTGTACTTGCATCACTACACCGCAGAATCTCTTGAATACACACTCGCCCAAATGAATAGGATTGGTTACATCGCAATAATGAGGCCTTACTGTAAATTCACTTTTCCCCATCAGGCAGATGAACATGACATCAGGCTTGTGAACACTTGAAGAAACAGCAGCAGATCCGCCATACCACTGACATCCATGAAATGACCTTGTTGAATGAATGAATGAATCAATCAATCAATCAATCAATCACAGTGATTTAAGACATGCACTGTACAAGCCGGTTTCTAATAAGGTAGCTAAAAAAGTCTGGAAGATGTTACTACTGTACTTCCCTTTTGGCTCTGACAATCAAAGGCTATTAGTTCTGCTGCTCTGTCAGTGAGAGGGATTCCCCAAAGATGGATTTAGAGCTCACTTTCTCTCTCTCTCTCATAATATACACCCAGTGCTGGAACAGTGACACCATTACTAAATTTATCAGCATGTAACAGCCAGTTTCCCCAAGTCATTGCCCTAACACTCATTAGGAATGTTATGTCTCCTTTGCTGTTATGCAAGCTCACATCATGTTTTAATGTTGTGCATGTTTGACAATGAGGGGAAGAAGGATGGTTTTGATGATGATGATGAAAGCCTGTTCCCGTTAGTTTCATTTGCTGCTGCATTAGTATTTCATCCCAAAACTGTCCCTTTTAATCAATTACTGCCTTTGAAATAACTTTGAGACATAGACCAGATGAAGATTATATAACACCAAATCAAATGACAACATGTTTTGTCATTGTAGAAATGAAACCAAACTTTTGTCTTACTTCTCTTTTATGAGTCAGAGAGTATGAACATTTATAAATACATTTTCCAGGACACTTAAAACCAAATACCAAGCCTTCTCTCCCACAAAGTGAAACATTTATGCATTTTAAACTTAACTTTTTTTTCACATTTCACATTCTTAACATTAGAAAATAGGACATATTATACATAGTCAAAAACATGAATGAACATTTTTGCAAGGTTTTCTACATAGCAAGCTTGCAGTGCTAGATTACAGTGCACTTCGCTGCTTCAGGGTGAAACGTTGCATTATTGTAGCTTTAATCAAATGGTCACACATGATGGTAATTACTATAATTTCGCAAAGGAACCGATTCCCATTTGATGGCTACAGCTACAGTAATTGATCTATGTCTGAGCGCATTTTCCGTACAAGGCATAAACAATGGTGTGGCTTTTTCTTGAAAATACACTGCAACAGACTTTTCAGGAATCAATTATCTCTGACCTACTATCTCCCCATCAATAACATTAATGGGAAATCTAATACCAAATGTATCACTTTTTTTAGCAAGTGATTTGCCAGATTGAAATGTAGTTTGTGAATTGGAATGAATTGTATTTTAGCTTCTTTTTTTTCCTTGCTCTCTCTGTCCTCTATCATTTTGACTTTCTTGTTCCATCCTTAGCATATGCACTCATGCTCACACTTGAAAGCACACTTTCTAATATCATCCAATACAAACCATACCATTTATTGTTCCAAGAAAAAAATCAGTTTACTAAGCTCTCTCTCTCAAACATTTACAAACACAGGGCTGACCACATCCCTCAGCACTCCTCATTTCTCTCTTTCTCTCTCTCTCTCCCTCTCTCTCTGTCTCTCTCTCCCCAGCTTTTAGATCCCATGTCAGGGATGTTGAGTGGTGGGGGCCCCGCGGGAAATGTGCGTTAGTATCAATTGTTCGCTGGGGGAATGAAAGCAAAGCTGGGAAGAGCTTCCTCACCCTCAACCCTGCAGTGTGTGTTCAGCAACTGGATCCTGGTAGACGAGACAGAGACACAGTACGGCCTTCCAGGAATGCTGCAGCAGAACACACAGCCCAGGCGGGTATCTTGACCTCCGGTACTCATCGGATCAGGTGATGAGGCTTCACTGATCGCCAGAGGAGAGAGGGAGAGGATAGTGAAAGTGAGGAGTACAGCGGTGAGATGATGGGCAGTAGAATCCCCCACCTCAGGAGATCCTTGGCTCCCGAGGTGGGGGATTCTACCTCCTTCCTGACTGGCATGGGGCTCCTCTCACCTCTTAGGGACAGGGTATTACCAAAGCATAACACACAGTTTGCTTGCCTCTCTGTCGCCTCCTCCACTCTCCAAAATAAGTAAACACTTTCAGTCGAGACAGTGCCGGAAATTTGAAAGCGGGGAGACACTAGAGCGTCCAGCTTCTGCAAACAAACAAATTCCACAGTGTTGTCTCATTTGTTTTTTGCGAGACTCCACCGCTAAAACCAACAAACTATCCGCAGCGGCCTTCACTCACCCGTCCGATTACTCACAAATCATGCATCTTCACCTTTCGTGCAGATGTTGGAAGCACTTCAGAGTTTGCTGAGTGCGAGGGGCAAAAATAATCAGCACAGTGTTAATGGCGTGCCGGCAACTCGCAAACGCTCTCTCAGTGTCGGCCAAAGACCGAATCACAATCAGGTCTACAGGCTTGAGGAGAGCTGCAACACCTGATGTTCAGCCTGGCTTGGGCTAGATACCCCGTGCAGGCATTCAGATGTATAATGATTTGCTAATAGCAAACACACATAAAGAGTTATTATGCATGGACAGGCACAAAAAGATATCTGGATGATCAAAAGAAAAAAGGCTGGAGTGGAAAAACAGACCAAATTGGCTCAAGCAGAGATTATTTCCCTTTTCTTAATGTTTTGCAGGAAACGGCTGAGAGAACATGCATGAGATACAGGCCTTTATCCTCGAGCATTTCATAAGGTCCTGTGACCATATTAACTTCCTTTATGACTAACGGGCATCTGGGCCTGTATGCATAAAATATTGATTGATTGATCAGATTTATTTGACATTTTAAAGAAACAAATGTGCAATTATTGTTCCTCACTGGAGACATTTTCACAAGTGGTCATAAATTATTTTTTACAACTCTCAGACATAACACAGAGGAATGGAGCTTACAAGCATATTTCCATTGAGGTCACTTAATGAGAAGTGGAGAAGTGAAGAAGTTTGACACACAATGTTGGCTACACTTTTATCAATCCAAATATTGAAGAATGGACTTCCAAAAAAAACCATATACCCCGCCAAAAGAGTTACATGTCCATAGTCCTTAGTAAGGAGAAGGATACAAGCCAGCTACAACTATTCTCTGGGATGCACTCGGTGACTCATATAGTGTGTGTGTGTGTGTGTGTGTGTGTGTGAGAGAGAGAAGGGGGAGAAAGAGAGACTGTGATTATGCAGCATAAGAGAGAGCAAGAGTGAGAAAAAGTGACAGAGAAAGAAAAAAAGAGAATTATGAGTATGAGTGTGTGTGTGTGTGTGTGCGCGCAAGTGTGTGTGTGTGTGTGTGTGTGTGTGAATGATAAAGACCAGGGTTTATTATTAAGTGGGACTTCTCAGGGCCTGGACCAACTCATTCTGACCATCAAAATCATTATCCATTTATTTGGCACTACTACTGACAAATCCTCCGCATGTTGGCAAAAGAAGAACAGTAAGAAGAGTCACAACAATTTCATTCGGACATAAATTGAGTGACCGGAATAATTGGTAAGGCCTGGTCCTCCTTCTTTGGCCCTGTAGTGGAAACCAGGCAACAGAGGGATCCAATGCTATTGCAAGCCTTCAAGTTGTTGACACTGGATAATGAACAGCAAGCACTCATTTGAAACTGAAAGGCATGATTTTCTGGAATCTGCCACACAAACACGAGCAAGATTTAGCTGATGCACCACTAACGCTAAAAGAATGGGAGTCCTTAGAGGCAAGATTTAATGACGTGATTTAAATGTTTTGCTAAATCTTTCATATTTGGCATAAAACAGTACAACAATGTGTTGATTTTAGCCTGTGGGAAATGTGTTGACCAAGAATAACGAAGCCCTTCATTTGGCTTTGCTGGTGTTTGTGTGGCTGTCACCAGAGAACCAAACCAAGCATTCCAATTTCATTGGGTCAAGCAGATTATGCGGAAGCCATTGAGTCACTTAACATGGAAAAACAGAGATTATACTTTTAAGGACACTGAGTGCTTCATCACTGACCTGCACTCATTACGGTTATATATTAAGTGTAAGTTCATGACCTGTTCCATCTCTCATTCTATCAGCTAATGTAGTTTTCCTACTGCACACCGGTACAGCTGCAGGTCTGACCTACTAATTGAAGAGCAGAACATCGTCGTCCTCTGTCGTCACGTCTGGGCTGAACGTGTTACTTCACCGCTAGTGCAGGAACAAGGGACAATTGCGTTATCTACGGAAGCACAATGGGGTAAGGTACGAGTAGATCACCAAGGGAAAAAAGAATAAAGCACACAGCAGCAACAGGGGAGCAACACACTGGGGGAGGACGTGCCCAAATGTTGGACTCGGCTCAAGAGGAAACTGCCTTTAAATTACCCTGAGAGCTTCAATAAATATGTATGAAAGCCCGTTTCCGCCACCTGGTAAAAAAAAAAGTCATGTGTGCCATGAGTCATATTTATGAGATAACAAGACTAAGAGTCTAACAGCCCCAAGGTGTTGAATTTTGTGGAAGCCTCCCTGCCAGGAATCGAACTCAGGTCTCCCGCTTGAGAGGCTGCAGTCTAACTCCCTGTGGGCCACATGACCCATAAAGTGGTGAACAGAGCGCCCGACCGACCGATAATTATGAGATATGATGATGAGACACTATCATAATTATGAGATGCTAAGTCATAACGTTGAAAAAAAACCCACACTTGATGATGAAAAAAAGAAGTTGTGCCGGATGTTTTTTTAACAGGTACTATGGCCTATATTTCTGATCTGACGTTTGTGCAGCTATCACACAGACAGACTGATTCCCCACACTCCTCTCTCCATATGCTCCCTGTCATCATTAGCGACAGATCACACAACTGTTACATGAGAAAACACAAATGTTCGTATACGCACACAGACGCTCACCGGACCCAACTCCCTGTTCTTCTCCTTGCCTAAATACCCGCTATATTTTTGTCCTGTCACATTTCCTCTAGATATATTAATGTTCCCGGCTGTGAAGACATCTCCAACAAACTCCTTAATCCCCTTATGAGGAAGAACAGATCATCGCTGTCATGTAGCTAATGTAGAGGAGCAAGCTCTGAATTCTACTGAGGCATTAAGCTAACACACAAGGCTGAATCCAAATGTTAATATTAGGGTGGAGGGGCAATGTGCGTGCGTGCATGTGTGTGTGTGTGTGTGTGTGTGTATGTGCATGAGAGCGAGAGAGAGAGAGAGAGAGCACACAGCACACTGGGGTATGTATATCATATCTATACAATCCCATGTCCAAGCTATATTTTCTGGAAACAATTTTCCAGTTATCATTCAACCTGGAGTCCAATTATTACTTGGAGCCAAATCAAACTGAACAGCATGAGCTTGACTTGGACCTGGAATCAAAGATTATCATGATGTAAATTTATGCCCACGGAGGGACAGTGGTATAGAAGTTCAGAAATCCTTTAACCCAGGGGAAAGTAAATTGTACTCAAGGAGAAGTGAAAGCCCCCCCCTCCATTTAAAATTCTGCTTAAATAAAAAGCATTGAAGCAAAAGTGTTGAAGATTTAATGTATTTAGGCATCAAAAGTAAGGTCCGTGATGTGTTTGTATCTCAGGTCTAGGATGTCTTCCATATTTGGAGCATTCATTTATTTAGGTTAAACTACAGCAGTCAGTAGTTTTGATAAGCTTGCTCAGATTGCAACCACCTGTAGCTGAAAAGTTCAACACATGCCATTTGTTCTATCCAAAGAGCCCTATACTACCATGAGTGCATACATTTTAATATGGGTGGCCCCTGTGGTTGCTCGACAATAAAAGAAGCGTGTTGTATTGAGTGCTTATGAAAATCCCATAGTTTTTTCATAATAAGAAATAAAAGTTCACTAGTTCCACTGGAGCAGCTGGGGTTACTGTGATATGAGAGTGACATTTCAGCCTCAGCTCATCAGTATAGTGCGGTTTGGACAAAAGACAAGATGATGATTGGTACTCTAAGATGGAGTGAGAAATACAGTGACTAAGCACTGAAGTTCTCTATGTGTCAATCATATGTGTGACATGTGTGACTCAGGTCTACTGTAATGCAAAGTAATGAGTTCACTTTACATTCAGTTCAGTTTGCATTCAGTTCAGTTCAGTTTGCATTCAGTTCAGTTCAGTTTACATTCAGTTCAGTTTGCATTCAGTTCAGTTCAGTTCAGTTTACATTCAGTTCATTTTAGTTCAGTTTACATTCAGTTCAGTTCAGTTCAGTTTAAATTCAGTTCAGTTCAGTTCAGTTCAGTTTACATTCAGTTCAGTTCAGTACTCCATTGTCCCACATAGGAAATTTGGCCTGCAGCATGGCAAAACACCAGAGACACCACAAATCACAGTCCAATGAAAATACTAAATAAATAAAAAAAACAGTGAAAACAGTACAATAACAAGCGTGGAGCAGAACAACTGGAGTTCACAATGGTAAATGTGCAAAAGTCTCTGCTTTCCTCTCCCCTTTCCCTCCCCCATATAAACCTATGGTATACTAATACTATGGTATAGCCTTTCTCTCTATAATTGATTGAACAAAGATGAAACATCAATGTAATGTGGATTGCGAGGTGAAAATGACATAATGTATAAGATTGCATTAGCAAACTTAATAGAAGATACACAGTTACATACATGCATACCTGGGAGCTGTATAACTACAAACAACTCACTGCTCCACAGCATTACTGTCCTGTTAGCCAGTGAGCAGCCACAGGAAGTGACTTTACCTCTTGCAGTGGCTTAAAAGGAAAAAGCATTTGACCTCAGTTCATTTGGGCTTGCAATTGGTTATGTACAATGCTAAAACAGAGGATAGCAAAGCAATTAATTTTCTTGTCTGTTCGGCACATGCTCGAGAGGCTGTGGACCGCCACCCCACCCTTTTTCCCGTCAAGAGACAATAAAGATGTCAAGGCGACCGAGGGGTGGTCCCCACCAGCTAGTGGCACCCCTGTGCCAAAGGTCGCTGCAGTCATTGCACATTACACAAACCCCAGTTACGATGACAGCTCTGACCAAAGTGCCATTCCTGAGCTATTACAATGCTGTGGAAGATAATAGTTTCCATGCTGCACTTCAAAAAACCACACATGCAACCACTGGTCACCCATTGTGAGCATATGTTCGCTCCATGTTAGCGTTAATTGTGAGGGGCTCAAATGTTGTTTATGTGTGTTTTACAATGGTTTGCATGCTGATGATGGGAGACTCGCTGTTTACAACAAGAGGCAGTTGTGTTTGCTGTTTGCTGCTGACTCGCCCCTCTCCTCCTGGTTAACAGCAGCATGTGTTTTCCTAGCTGCAGTGGCAGAGGTACTGTCTTCCTGGGTAGGAGCACGGGGTTAATGACTTGGCACCAATGGTGCTGATCACAATCCAGCTGTCATCGTCGAACCGATAAAGTGCAAAAGACAGCCTCAAAGGCTGGGTTTGTCTGAAGACACAGAGTGTTAAAGAAAAAAAAAAACATTAGTCTCACTCTCACTACACTCTCCCTCCCTGACTCCAACTTCTAATAACAAACATGTGTATCTTACATGGAGGGAAAACGTTTACTTTGTGTCGGTGGATTCTTTCCAATCGGGAGGGAGGGTGGAGTGTGTGTTTTTGAATTCCTTATCAGATGAATTAACATTACAAAACACTACTATTGACATTTTGCCCTCTCTAATTAAATGTCTTGCATTCTTCTCCCAGTGCATCTTCAGTTATGTTTCTTTTAACTAATTTCCAGGTGAGTGTACAGATCCCCTTAGGATGCAGAGGCATTTTCTCTATGCACTCATACTTTCTGGTGATAATGATTAGCCATGAATATTTTCATTGTGCAACATAGAAACCACTGGTCCACCGAGATTGTAAAACAGCTGCCTGCATGTATTGACCTAGTGATCATAGGTTATTAGGATTTCAACACCAAAACCTGTTTCAAAACAGAAACCAGTAATATGTGCAACCGTTCGATCTTGGAGAGCTGTGAAATTCTTGTGGCTCATGTTCATTATTTCCAGAGGCTCTTAGCATTGAGAAAGTATGGCTAAGGGGACATGTGCCCACCTACCTACTGTAGCTGTCCCATTGAGCTGCTTGTAAGCGGCCAATAAGCAGCTCTTCTGAAGCAGTTGGGTCTTAAAAATCACTTACACAAGGCACTTGGATCACAGTTATTGAGTGAGGACAGATCACCTTTCATTCACTTTCCTCAATTTTCCCACCCTTACAAAAAAGCCACATATGTGAACAATTTCTTTCATGTTGCATTCTGACCTCCCATGTGACAGTTTTTACTTAGGATGTGAAAATTTCAATTCGTAGGTGAAAAGCTTTTCTTTTTTTTTTTTTTTCTTCTCCATATGTCAAAACTTAATTTCACACGCAAAGAGACAATCCACAGGTGAAAATGTCATTTTCACATGGAATAATTCACATGTAAACCAACGTGTTCAAAAAGTACATGTGGTTTGAATTTGCATATGGGTTTCAACTTGTTTTGTAAGGGCAGAAACTCTGATGCTTTGCATTCCAATCAGAAGCTCAGTTCTCTAATCATTAGGTTTGCCATGTAGATCCATATCATAGCTGAATAAAACATGTGTGAACAGTATTTACGATACACAACTAAAATATTGAAGCTGGGAGATACAGTTCCTATTCGATCTCACATCTTTTAATTGGTATGTGATAGTATTACAATACTATAGTATATACTATAGCTGTAGAAGCTAGTGTATACATCATCAGCATCACTTATATTAGTATGAGGAGGTGCGTTATCAGTATTGTACACAGTACATTGTACTTAGAGTATATTTAAATTACTCATACACCTATAGATATTTTGATCAATCCAGTGTGCGGTGGTGACGTTGGTTTGTTAATGCAGACCATGTGCTTAAGTGATCCCACCACCAATCATGTGGTAATACCCTTTCGCCCACCACATCGCTGATCTGCCCACTGCTTTCAATATCAAAGGAAACCGATGTATCACGTACACATTCTCTCTATAACTTACACACACACAGACATGTACAGCATTCACACCCACACAGAGCGAAAAGATACGTCTTTTTCTGACCTTTATCTGTTCAGGGAGACTTGGTGCTTCACACTCATACAGTTACTCACATTCAGACATAGTCGTCGTCTGTTGAGGGAGGGACGCGTTCTCGTTCACTTTGAGTGAACCTTTGAGTGTGAATCCTTCTTCTCTAACCTCTACCACAAAGACAACCTCTAGTCTTTGTGAGTGTGCAGTGACAGCGCTAAGAAGAGGCTACCACTGGATTGCTGCAGGTTTCCCACTCCTACTTTATGTAAATCTACTGACGCTGCTCTGAGGCAGAACAAGAGGGGTGGCGCAAAGTGTGCAGTCCCGCTTTGGTGTATAGTATTTTGATTCAACACAGACTATATGTAAATAAAGGCCTTTCAGCTGCAGTCCATTTTTCTCTTTCCAGCATTAGTTTTACTCTGGTGGGGAATGTTTTCATATTCCCTCCGTTCTGTGGCCCTGGGGTGAGGCACGCATTTCTTATTGGCTCAGCAGTGTGAACTTTGCAACCAAAAACCTGCAATTTTGCAATCAGGAAACAGGCACTCATTTTTCATTTTGACAACATAAGACAATGATGCTTTAAAGTTTATTGAATCTGAAAAAAACACTTTGTATAAATAGTGGACAATTGCATGTTTGACAATCAAGGCGGGATGTTGTGAGAGAATGCGAGATAAAGGGCGAAGCCAACTCTGGCAGGCGGGTACATGAGGAATCTATTCTTAGTGGAAATGATCAAACCTGGGAACATCTGGCCTTGGCATACCGATTTACACTTTGTCCAATATTGATAATGGAAACAACAAATATGGCAATTAACATGGCAACAGTAAAAACAGTTTAGCACTTAACATATTAATCATAATCACATATTCTCACTTTTCAAAGTCGATATTGCAGGGAAATATTGGCATGACTGACACATCGCAGTGGAATATGACTGTCCACGCTCAATTCAAGCTACGCCAATATTAAAGACAGAGGTAGAGCAAAGACATGCTGTAGTTTCTGGTTTCCTTTTACAGTAAGGAAGGTAAAGAAGTTCATACAGTTTGGCTTTATTGAGGTTCAAACGCACTGCTTCTCACATCTATAGAAGAACTGTGTTTATATATACAGGCTGTTGTGCAACAAGTTGGCGTGACAGACAGTTGAGATGCTGGAGAGGTGAAGGGAAGGAAAAGAGATGTGAAGAAGAGAGAGAGAGGAAGGTGGAGAACAGGCGGGAAAGAGAGAGAGAGAGAGCGAGAGAAGCAGATGGTTGGCCATGCAGCAAAATGATGACCTAAGCTAAGCAGACCAAAGCAAAGGACGAAAGTGGGATTAAGGGTAGTGATAGATGGTGAAAGATAAGTGGAAACAGTCAGGACTATCAGTGGTCAGCAACAGGCTGTGTGATTTGGCCGGTGCAATAATGGTCAATGACTTCGCACTGTGTGGATGTTTGAGAGTGAAATGGAGAGAGAAAGACAGAGAGAAAGAATGAGAGAAAAGGAAAGACAGAGAGAGAGAGAGAGAGAGAGAGAGAGAGAGAGAGTCACATACTTGAAATGATAAGGCAGAGAAAAAGAATCCAGAGCAGCAAGAGGCTGGAGGGATCTGTATTATATCCAAGGAGGATTTCCTCTGACCAGAAACACATGGAGAGAAACTCTTGCATGGATACCAGTGGCAGGACAGCAGTTAGTCATTTAGGTAGGAAATGGGTATAATAGATACAAGATTACAAGCCTACATGTGTGAAAGAGGGAGATGGGCCAATCCCCAAAGCCAGACATACTGGGCCTTTACTGTGGATGTCAGTCAACATGCTGTCTGCTTGAAAGAAGCCCAACTGGGGTTTTTTTGTGGCATAGACAAAACACCAATTCCTTTCAGTAGATGGAAATATGGTTGGGACACGTACAGTGAGCTTTCTTTCTATTTTCACTCCACTGTTAAAGGATGTGTCCAAGTTTAAGTCCAAGTCAATTTAACATTTGTTTTTTCTGAAAGGTGTCGGTGTGCCTGACCCTCGCAAAATGAAAATATTTCAACATCCTTGATTACAGACGTGGGTTCCTTTGCTGCGGCCGGGACCGGAGAAGACCTCGCTCCCTGACAAAGATGAGAAACTGCCCTTGAATAACACCTTAAGGAAGTGGAATTTTCAACTTGGACAGGGCGGTCAGGCGTAAAAAGGCACGTCCACGGGTTAAAGAGAGGGCCACATCCTCCTTTAATCAGTCAAGTTGTATTCAGAAAGGAACTAGAAATAACCGCCTCGCGGTTGTATGCCTCCGCCAATAAACTTTGTTTTATCATTGCAAGGACAGTCTTTATTTATTGAACATATATAATTAATGTGATTATTAGGTCAACTTAAAAGATTTTGGTGTCTGCAAAAGTAAGTGACAGCACTTCCACCGTTTTTGTAGAATGACCCAAGATTGTTTTCTCAGCTACAGTGGTAAGAAAACATTATGATGTCACAGTGAAGTGACCTTTGAACTTTTGGATATAAAATGTCATCACTTCATCATTTTATCCTATTAGACATTTGTGTGAAATTTTGTCACAATTAGCGTATGAATTCTTGAGTTATGGCCAAAAACGTCTTTTGTGAGGTCACAGTGACCTTGACCTTTGACCACCAAATTCTAATCAGTTCATCCTTGAGTCCAAGTGGACATTTGTGCCAAATTTGAAGAAATTCCCTCAAGGCGTTCCTGCCATATCGCGTTCACGAGAATGGGACGGACGGACAACCCGAAAACATAATGCCTCCGGCCACGGAGCAAGAAATGGACAAGCCTGTCCAACAGCTCACTGAGTAGAGACAATCAGCGCGTTCATACCAGTGACCACCTCGCCGCATATATGAGGTTTACCGCATGTGGTTCATTCATACCGGTGATGTGGTGAATGAAAAAATAGGTATGAACTCTAATAAAAACTATTAGACCGACATTTTCAGAATAGCATGAGCTTATGTTTTATTTTCTTAAAAAATATATTTGTATCCAGCTTTCATCAGCCTAATATTTCTTGCTATAATGAATAACGTTAGTAGAAATTTAGATTAGAGCTTTTTATGGTGGGGAAACTCTATTTCAGGAAGTGGCTTAAATTGGGTTTAGGTACTTGACCTCTGCTACATCCCTGTTCATATTTAAGGCTTTGGTCCATGTGCTACACTGTAAGGTGAGCATGTGAAAACCGAAGAAAACTGAGGAAGTGGGAGGTCATCTGAATATGACTCAGGGTGTTACACGCACCGGACAGCACAGTTTAACATGTGACCGCATTCAAGTTAAACAAGGTCATACAGCTGCATGCACATAGATTCTGGATAAAACAAGCTTACACAACAATCCAGGTTTTAAATTCTTATCGACTGTATGCACAGAAGACCATGTTTTGGACATTATTCACAGTTACAGAGAGCTAGCTGGCAGTTACATGTGGTAATAATACAGACATGGTGTTGTAGCTGCTTAATGGGACAATTAAACACAAATCATAAATTGGCATTGTGAGTAACAGAGGATACTCTGGCACTGAACAAGCAATATCATAATTCTCTCAGTTGCATGTGTTCAGTGTCAGTTTTTCAAAGATTTCAGAGAGCACACTAGACACACCGGCTGAAGAGGATGAGGCGCAGCAGAGCTTTCCAAAAATTTGCAAAAGCAGTCAAGGGCATGAAGATAACCAGTTCAATTTAATAGGAAACAAGCTGCCAAAGCACAAAATCAAAATAACAGTTCTTCTAACTACTCACTAACGTCTTAATTCACATGCTAACCAGATGATTTACCAGCATACAAATGTGACTGACAATAATGCAGCAGTTCATCATTCTCCCTTTGCCATCATCTGTCATTTGAACCCATTCGTAAACCCCCCAATATTTTTTGGCTCTGCTCTCATGGGTTTTGCTTGTTTTATTTTTTTTTTTCAGATTTTTTCAGAGTCAGATTTTACAACTGTTCCCACACAAGCTTAAATAGAAACGTTGCATGCAATGTTGTCTGCTGCAGAATGGACCAGGAGGATTGAATGATGTCGCCCAAGGGGATGACATGCTTTGCAGACACGGCCCATTGACCTCACTTTGATGTAAACTGAGTGTGCCAGTTTCCCTGTACAGTGTTAGCACTTCCCTTATTCCTCTACCTGGACTGTTCATAAAAGTTCATGAAAGTTAAATCCAGCCAAAATGTGAGTAAAGTTCTGGTATTTGGGACAAGATGGATAACTACAAACTGCAAAGAATAAGCCTGTTTAAACTCAGTATAAAATGAAAAACATTGTGACTATTTAAAGGTTCAGTGATTGCAGTATGGCGCCCCCTGCTGAAACAGTGTCGCCCAACTGCTGGCTTTGATTACATGGTAATTCACTGAAATTAAGACATTTTTTTTCAATTTATTGACTGAAGATTTTACAGATGTACTCATGGCATGTGACAGCTTATGAGGCTGTAAAACTGCTACATTTGTTTTCACTATATGGCTGGAGTAAGATAGCAATAAAAAACACAGTTTGAATTACAATCTAAATGAAAGAATGCTCTAAAAAAGCTAATTTTCCATCTGCAAGTCAAGAATATAATGTGATTATAACAAAGATTTAGATTTCAATTTGTGGATTTAATGGCAAAGGACATGTCTAGTTTAACAGAGAGCAGAAGTATCTTTCACAGTATGATGGGTCTAGTTGGTGTGTGGCTGAGCCAAAGGATTGACTGGAATGTGTTGTGATGGCATGTATCTACAAATCTGCAATCCGCCTCTTGGTTTGATGTGGCACTTGGCGGCTGATGAGTGTGGAACAGCACAATCTAGCTCTGATCTTAATAGTAGCCTAATGATGATAGTTTATAGATTTATGTGGGGAAACATTGATCATTATGTGGGTTTTCCTTCCCAGGACTCTGGTCGTTCATCCGGGGTAAAAAAAATAATTAAATCGCACCTGTCATCTAGCATATTTCCTCTGGCCTTCAAAAATGAAGATAACTCAGTTACCTCTCCAGTGAATCATCAGAGAAATCGAATAGCGCCGATGTCTAATGTTCTTGTCATCGATAAAATTAAAGTACTGGGAATATTTCCAATAGTTCCAGAAAGTTAACTTTTCCCAATCAAAGTTCTGTGTGAGAGGATGTCAACTAATTGTGAAAACGAATCTGGGGATGGAAGGTGGGATATACACTTCAACTTTAATCTGATATTAGAGGGGGTTACTTGTGTTTATCATTGGTTACTGGAATGCATTGTAATCCGTTACACTACTCGTATAACACATTACTGTAACGCATTACCACGCAACACCGCTGAGCTGCTGCAGGGCATGGTGTGTAAGTTTGGCAGCTGGGTGCCACTGCGCGCTGTCCTTTCAGCACCAAGGTTTTTACGCACGGCCACAGGAGGTGTTTGACTCGGTCAGGCAGCTCTGTGGCCAAACGCCACGATGTTTCCCTATGTCCGTATCTGAAATCTGGTGATCAGATAAGATAAAGAATGAAATGAGTGTGCGGTTTCCATGACGATTTCCGAGAAGACAACAGTTTTCACCAAGCCGTTAAAAGTCATGCGTTTTAAATCAGGTCTTATACGTCTATGTAACTAGTCTGCGCTGCTTTTGGAAGATGTGGTGCTTCATCAAGTTTATTTTATTAGTTTATTTAGTTTTGTAATATGTTGCTCTGTCTTATCGTGTCTTTGTATTATAGCAAAATACTCAATCACTTTTGAGGGGGAGGGAAATACAGTATGGGAGCCAATTGCACGCCTTCACTTAAAGGGAGTTGTACCACGGACGGTAGGCTAGTACAAACTAATCCACACTGAGGAGTAGGGGTAAACTTCAGCTATGCTTTGTGGTCCGCTGCTCCGACCAGAAAACTGCCAGTGCAACAGGCTTTCAAAATCGGTGCGTAATTGATCTCCAAACAATGATTACTAACGGTGCGTAATTGTGTTGCAATCTCCATTATGGATTTAAAGCGCGCGAGCAACATGGATCGAAAATGGATCGAGGTTCTGAGAATCGCAAGGAGGTTATGAGAGCATTTCCACTGGAGATGCCGGTATCTGTCGGTGGTGTATGTCGGGCTGATTGGAAATTTCTGTCGAAAGGAAAAACAGAAAAACGCTTCCTGTAACCGCGTATTGCAGATATAAGTGGAGTAACGGAAAGGAGGGGGGCGCAGAAAACTTCACACAGCATGCAAGTGATGGTCGGGAACTAACGGACTTTACTCTTCAGGAGTGCCCATAATGCATCTTGTAATTAAAGGCACGGCGGAGTAACCCACAAGGGACAGGTCGACACGTCTGCGAGCCAGAATAAAAAGTGAGCTACACCTTGGCAAAGGATCGGACACTTCAGCCGAGGCGCGCACAGGAGTTGGACAAACGGATCCTCAGTTGTTTTTCCAACCTCTCCCCAGTCGGCCAAGGATTAGAGGATGACTAGATGCTGATCAACTACACTTCCAACTTCAAAAGCTGCTATTTTTCCTACAGAAGACGTGATTTGAAAAGGACGTAAGCGACTTGGGACCGGACAGTACCAAGAACCTGAACTGATCTTTATTTCTATTTTATCACTGTTGGACGCACAGGGAGTTTTCACATTTCAAGAGGCCGAAAGGTAATGACCGATTTGCAACACTTTTTCGTCCTCCATTCCTCTGATTCAAATCATTTCATCCAGTTTATTTGAAAAACGTGTTCACACAAATGCCTCATCGCTAAAGCCCCTCTCGGGTGGACAGGACATACAGGCTGCCAACAAACCTGGACTTAGTCAATACTGATTTATTCTTATAGCCTACGCTCTGGCCAAAACTGCGGTGAATTCCTCTAAACTTGAATTCTTAAGAATGCATGGTGATATTGGCTTTATCACAATATGGAGAATGTGATTTATCGGGATATGGCAAATGAATGGGACATCAGAAGGTGATCAGAATATCTGGGACCGACAATTAGGCGAATAATTTTAAAAGTTAAGTGAACTTGTTTGCGGGTTGTGACTCCACTAGCGCCAGTTGGGTATGGCAAGGTCCGTGCACTTGCCATATCTTAGCCTAAGTGAGTCCAACTTTGATCTTGTAGTTTTTATTAATATGATGGAGAGCAAAGATTAAGCAAAACATCGCCATAAGCCTATCTATAAAAAAAAGATTGAGGACAAGCATGGTGACCTATTAGGCTTCGTCTGATTCTTTATCACACTGATAAAATAGTATCTTGTCACTCATCAGTCATTGATTCACTTTGTCCGCAGAAATGTAGGCTAGTGGATCTAAGCGGGTTCTGGTAGTTTTAGTGGACTGACGCCTGTGTGACTCGTTCCTCTCTTGCAGGTGTCTGGTTCAAGTTCATCCCAAAAGCGACAGAGAAGGACTTCACTTTCCCCCTCAAGTCCACGGGAGCTATGAGCGGACTGCGCAAGCCCGTCACGATGGGACTGGTGCTACTGATGTGCACTCTTACCGGCCACTGTGGCGTGAGCGCGCCCACGGCGGCCCCGACGGCGTCCGGCAGGGACGCGCAGAGCCTCAGGCGGATAGCGGACATCGTGAGACACGTGGAGGACAGCCGGGGTCGGAACAGCGCAAAAACGGTTTCCCCGATAACGTCCCCGGTGAGGCAGACTCCGGCGGAGCCAAGGGATTTACGCAACCTCAAATCAGACAGAGGGGATCAAATTATCGGTGAGTGGCGTCTTGGCATCTGGGCGGCACCCGTGGATTTGGAGAGGATGCTGTATAAGCAGGGATGCAGAGGAATATACACCCACCTTTTTGCGCTGATTCAAATTGTAAACTCAGAATGTATCATAGTAATATCAAACTGATGTAAGTTGGGGCTTGGCTTTAAGGAGAACATTCATGTTTTTATGGAAGTGTGATTAGTTTATATTGGTGGTTGGTTGCCTTATGATGATCACTCATGAGTGGAAGTCATAGTTTACCCACTTTTTATTTACCACTAACGAGGTGGTGAAAGTCCACTTTGAGAAGAGTAATCGCTATAATAATGAATTCGCGCACTGTCATTCCAATATCTGCAGAGCTCTAATCTGTTTAAAGACTATTAGGTTTGAACATGCAGTTTTGAAGCTGACATCCTTTTCCATCCTCTGATCTTCAACAGAAATATTCCCCAGAGACCTCAGAAGGAAACAGAAGTTTCTACAACACTTAACAGGTAAGGCATGAGCCTCATTGGAACCCATTGTAGCACTGTGCTTATGTGACTGGTGTGTGTATGTGTGTGTGTGTGTGTGTGTGAGAGAGAGAGAGGGAGAGAGAGAGAGAGAGAGAGAGAGAGCAGAATGTATGAAAGAAAGAGAGACAGATGTTGGGGGGCGCAAGGGCAAGAAAGTCAGATATAAGAGTCAGGAGTTATAGCCTTGGGTAATGGCAATGTAATGGATGTTAGGTCAGGTGGCTGGAGACCTGGAACTCATCTGAAAACCTGCTCTCTTTCAGGTCCTCTGTACTTCAGTCCCAAGTGCAGGAAGCATGTGTACAGACTCTACCACAACACCAGGGACTGCACGATACCTGCATGTAAGTAACCTGCAACCACACTCACCCCATAATGAGATACTGTACGCTCCTACTGGTTGATACCAATACAGCGTGTCTAAAAAGCCTCCGCCTCACATGTATATTTTCTAAGTGTCTTCCATTTCATCTTCTCTTTTCAGACTTCAAAAGATGTGCGCGGCTTCTCACGCGGCTAGCGGGCAGCCCACAGTGCACAGAGGGGTAGCGCACACAAGGTATACCAGGTCTATTTCCCATTCAATCTGTCATGAACGCTTCATTTCAATGAGAGGAGATGTGTGCGCAGGACATATAGTCAAAGTCCTGGTGTGTTGTGATTGTTAGACGAAGGAAAACAAAGAGTGCAGGGGGGCCAAATACATCTGTGGTATCATGCGTGTGTAACAACCCAGTTAAAAGAGCACGTGACAAGGCATGCAAACTGAAATACATATGGCACCACTGGAATATAGCATGTGCCAATAAATTGCATCATGCATCAGACAGATATGAAGCTAAAAATGAGAGAGATTACGACTGACTCCTATGCAAGCATAGGGCTAACACAGAGTAATACAAGTGACCTTTTCGGAGGTTACTTAGCAGAAAATCCTGACTAAATCAATCAATGACATTGTTACATGTTGTTCAATTGCGGTGTCCTAAACTACAAACAGATGCACTTTTTTCTAGGCCGTTTAAGTTTTTCAGTGCAGAGACAATGTTTTTCTCAGTCTTAGACATACATCGAGACAATTGTTGAAAGCAGTGATATGTGTGCTGTGTCAATACATAACTGCGGCACAGCAAGAGCAGCACAAGTTTGGCAAATCGCTTCGCCTCTTGATTTATTTTTCATGATTCTTTCTGGAGGGGAAAGAATTTTTCGGGCGCTGCCAAGTCTTGAGACAGCACTAAAATTTCACTTCCTCTTCATTATAGGTTGAAGCCAAACCCGAGCTATCCAGAAGAAAAAACCTCTGAAAACTGAAGTGCCTTGGACAGTAACAGGGAAGCCTAACATACTCTGACCAGCCCCGACTGCTATTAGGCACAGTATTCTCCTCCAGAGTGGTCTGTTCTACCGAGGCATGGATTACTACCACCCACTGCCCTGCCTGGCCTTGACGGTGGGCCGCCACCACTTGTTCCCACAGGCGGAAGCGACCAGGCAACAACAACAGACCAAGATATAGATGGTGAAACAGAAGAAGAAAAACAAAGGGGTAGAAGAAAAAGAACCAGTGGCTGACAAAACCGATTTGGGGCCTTTTTAGGGGCCGGGCAGCTCTGCTGCCGGTCCCTCTTGTATTTTCCAATGTTATTATTTTTCTGCTTCTTCCTACAAGGAAATCTGCCTTCCCATGCATGAAAATAAACACAACTTTGCACACAGGTCAAGTCCTATGCCAAACTTTCTCAACTGGCATTGTGGGCTAATAGTCCTGATGGTGGCGCTACAGCAACCATCTAAAGTTTAAAACTTTGAAAATTCATAACAAATCAGTCGTACGTGCTACGACTTTGCAACTTTAACCAAAATGTAGGCCCAAGTGAGCAGAAATGTTCCGATGCTTCGAGCTAGCAGGAATTATGAAGTTTGATTTTTTTTCTCAAAAACTGTAAAACTATCTCCTCCCATATTTTTTGTTCAATTGACACCAAACTTGCTACACAGTATCTTCAGACTGTCCTCCACAAACAATCCAGTCAGATTTTTGAATGATCAGAAATTGAGCCCACAGTGCATCAAAATGTTTTACTGTAAACGGTACTGTAAACAGCTACTGCAAATTCTCGCTAAATAAATCTCCAATGTTCATGAAAATAAATGGCAAAATTTTGCTGTCATGGTAGATGAAGTGTGATAAATTTCATAATTGTATCTCAAAAATTGAATTTTTGACTGTTTTGAATTCTATCCTCATGTAAACTATTGCAGTCAATGGAAATAGAGCTTCTTTAAACATCAGTTTTTGGCTTATGGAGCAATCAATCTTTGTTAAAATAACTTACAGACATCTCTATGTTGTCTAGATGAAGTACACAAATTCTCAGATTTTTGTCTTGATAACTGAATTTTTGACACTAGTTTGAAATCTGCCTTTACATCCATGGACAGCTGTTATCAGGCACCCTGGTGGTTGCCTAAGTCTGAGTGTGAAGTCACCTCATATTTGCCTGCTTCACAGGTAGCTCAACTCGATAGGGACTTGCCATTGGTGGCAAAGGTTGTGAGTTTGAGTCCCAGGTAATGCACATGCTTATGCCTACACAGGCATTGTACTGTGTGGATTAGAGACTCATGATTTCAAAGATACTTCAAGGTTTAATGATAATTTTGGTCCGGACAGGTGTGCTGATGGACCCTCATGTATTTCTCATTTGTCTTCCTCTTCCTATTTTTTCTCTTCCTATTTTTCCTCTTCATCCTCCTCTTCCTCCTTCTTCTTCTTCTTCTTCTTCTTCTTCCTCAAAATGCCCGGCCCCGACTCACCGCTGCGCAGCAGCTATAATTCCAGCTTTTTTTTTCCAAAACAAAAAGGGATTTTTTTTTGTTCATTTCCTAAAGCAAAGAACAGAATCCAAATGTAAGTAGTATTTTTAGTACGGGCATGGCATGCCTTCTGCAATCGGTTGCGGTGTCTTCATGTTTTGGGTTGAGCCCGCCACCTCTTCTCTGCACTACCTATATTACTGGACAAACGGCTCTCTCAGACCCCAGCAGTCACGGCATTCCTTCACCCACTTGTGCTCACACTGAGAACTGTGATTAAATTATTAACCGCATGAACATTTCTTTGCCTCTTGATGTCTTCGCAAGACATATTGAAAACAGAGACGCTATCTTAAGTGGTGGTTGCAGTCAAAAAGTTGTAACTCGCAGCCCTCCTGTGACTCTTGGTTGAGTGTGGTACATTATATATTTATATATTCAAGTTGTCACAAGTTTCCGCTGTACATAATGTAGGCTATGAACATTTTAACCCAGTGCAATATGTACATATTGTAAAACAAAGCATAAGAGGAATCCATCTAACTACCATAAATTAAAGTGTTTGGCATATAACAAATGGGTGTTAAAAACATATATATTTAAAAATGAAATATATTTAAATAAATTATAAGATTGGTACAAATATGAATGGTGTTTGTTTTTGCAGTATTTTCCCTTACATTCTCAGCTGTAAATTTGAAATGCCCCCTGAATGACAAAATGACTGGACCAAGTCCTGGGACAAGAGTCTTTGGCCGGTCAAACCTCCACTGGCGTATTTATAGAGAGACCGTTTAAAAAGGTCACATCGCAGAATGGGAAATGTTGTTTTTTAGCGGCAGCGGTAATTTGCAAATCTACTCCAACATGTCCCAGACTGGGAGTCAAAGTATCACAGCCTTAATTATACTCAAATTGGGCCAGAGGTTCTTGTTGAAGTCTTGCTAATGCTACGTATTATTCCCCACAGAGGAGACATAACTGCTAGGGAATGAATATTTGAGGGAACAAATATTTGTCTATAAATATTCATTTGTTTTGGTTAAATGATAATGTAAGCAAACACTCATGCTGCTTGGAGCACTTCAAAATTAAGTTGTGCTTTGTAGACATCATTCCCTTGTACCAGGGTGTGTTTGCATAAGTCTTTCAGCATGGCAATTATCTGTTAGTAATGCTTATGTTGTGTGATACTAACCTTCCCACTTAGAAATTCAACTGCATATTTTCTCCTAAATGTCCCTTCACTTTCTCTTGTAACTATTATTAACTATTAGTCTTTTCCATTTGTCATTGCACACAGCCTTAAATGGGAATACCAGCCAATTTAATTCACATATGCTTAGTATGGCCTAGGAGAGTCTAACATTTGTTAAGAACTATCATCACAATCTAAAATAACAAACAACCTTGATTCTAATCTGTGATATCACACTAATTTGTTGACTTACAGAATATTTATTGTAACTTTTATTTCCACATGATCCATATACACAAGTAGAGCAAACAGTTCTGAACCAAAACATGTACCCTTGTCCCCTGAAACCCATCCTGGGTAGGCATAATGTCACCTTTTGCATCTTTTCCATTTGTTTTCTATGGAGCTTCACACCGATATGACGAAACAGAATAGGATGAAGGGCAGGTCACATTTCTTCCCCGTTTCTGGTTATGGGAACCAGTAGCGAATGTTCCCAAATGCAGGCTCAAATGTCCTAAGGCAGGGGGAATAATATATTCGAATGCTGTATTTGAGCGGTATTCCCTCTAATAAGCATAGACTGGAGCACACCCTCTAATCTAAGAACTATCTTTTGACTGATCTAGGCCAGCAAATAAATCAATATCTCCCCTTTTTTTTTTTTAACCTTTATCCAGGAACAATTTGCTCAGCATGCAGGATCTTTTTCAGTGAACGCCCTACTATGCACTCATACACACACACACACACACACAGAAGCCGCCCAGAATCAAAGTCTTCTACTGCTGACCACCGAGCAGCTTTACTGGAGCAGTTGGGGGATAAATGCCTGGGGAACTGAAAGGTAGTTCCCAGCCTGTCTGGAGTTATGACAACCTGCTAGTCACAAGCCCACTTCTCTGACATTTAGGCTCACTCTGCCCCTCCTTCAAGTTTTACAGCCCTTTCTCTATTTTCACTATGACGAAACCACAGTATCATGTGCAAATGAATCATATTTAAATCCGTTTTTATTTGCATGGGCTGTGCTGTGTCCTACATCTTAGCAGTTAGTGGTAGTTGAGACGGAGCAGAATAACTTTAATCACTATAGGGAGGAGAGGTTTCAGTGGTCATCAGTGAGAACAGATCTCATTGTTTTGCTCATTGCTTTATTCAAAGAAATCAATAGTCTAGGTAATAAAACTCATTTTATTGAGATGTGAAAAAACTGGTAATCTAATGATATGTTTGTTTATATTTTAGAATACCATGTATAGATAGGTCAGGTATAAGGAGATGCATTCCAACAACAGTAAAAGTAGTGGCAAGAAAGTGACTCAACCCACCGAACACCCAACAAAATACCCATCAAGATTAGCATTAAGGCTGGCGTTAACTTTGACCCCCAGTGTCGGCCTTTGACCCTGCACCATGAACCCCCAAGATCTCCGGTCATGCAATATCATCTGCATGATATCTGCATTCATACTGAAGCCTTATTATATTGACAAAGGTGCTTAGGCTTATGTCTGAATTACATCTACCTTGTAAAGATGCATGTTTTGTGTGGAAAAAAAAATCTCCATAATGGTCTTCATCAATGTATTTATTTTTAACAATCACCTGAATTAACAGTCAACAAACTCCTCCAAGCAGCAATGTTCTAATTCTACACGGCGGGGTTTTTTTTTTCTAACAATGACGACACTGAACAAGTTGTTCTGGTGGTCAGTCTGTGATATCCACAGTGGGCTATGTTGATGAGTTGCTTGTGTGATACGGCCAAAGCATATTGCAACTGAAGTGATGCGATTACTGATGTTCATCCAACAGAGTCAGGACAGATCAAGTGAGGTCAGATGTTGTTAGGAGTTGCTCTCCAAAAACGCTTTGCAGCATCTCACGCACTGTTCGTACACCTTTTCAAAGTCTTCGTCGCTTCCCTTGGGAACAAATCAGACAAAAACAACAGAGAAAACATTATTTTTATTTGTTTGACGATGTTTTTACTAGTGGCCAAAAAAATGAAAATGTACCCCTAAAATTAAACCAACAACGCATTTTTTAAAAAGCAATATTGTGGTGTAGCGCTATATTTCTCGTTATCTGAACCAGAATCCCCCCCTCCCATATTTCCCAATCTGTTAGAAAACTATTGACATCCAATACGACTGGAGGAGTATCATCAGGGGTCCGTTCTTTGCTGTGGTTTGAAAACACAAAAGCCAAAGTCATAATAAAATGTCAGTTTCTTACTCAACCGATAAATTCTTTTCTACTCACCTTCTGAGTACCAGTTTCTTGGTCTGTTCGTAAGGAAACAGATCTCAGACCGAAGCCAATTGGCTCCAACTACACACTTCGCGTATAATTGAGCCCACACTCGACTGCAGATCCCACATGGGTAACATAATACATTTCCTGAGGGAACAATCTGCTGCCAAAAGTAGCAACAGTGCTTTTTCAATTCTGGTCTTGACATATCAAAAGTCGTGGGGCTTTTGCTGAGGCACCTCTAGCGCTCCTGTGGCAACCCTGTTTATGACTTTTGACTTTTGTTGTGTTTGCAATGAAAGGAGAATGCATTTAAAGATGTCCTGATCCACTGGTTCACCATGAAATCTCAGGCAATGGTCAAAGATTATTAACATAAATAGTAGCTGTGTGTCAATAGGATCCTCGGTCGAATTAAATGTAGCCATCCAAAGTGTCCATCCAGAGATTTTTACAAAATCCTAATTTGTAAAAATGTATCTGGGATCTTTAATTGTAAAAATACACCCGTCTTATCAGCCTAAATCAGGAAGTGTTGCTGAACTAGAGAGGAGCGTCCCGTCCTCCTAACTGAGACATTGTAGATTTGACTTAATTATCTCCTTTCACAGGAAGGGATGAATTGAAACTCCATAACGGCAGCAAGCCAGCAAAAACCAGAAAGCTGGACTCTCCAGCGTTAGATCTGTTGTCTCTCTCGTGCTTTTGGTATAAAGTGATCACAGACCGTCCGGGGTGGTAAACATGAGCGTGCCGTGTGCAGTTCACTGGCAGCACGTTGCATGATGTCTTAAAGGATAAGGCTGGTGTTTTTTAATGCATTGCTTGCCGTCAACAAATCCTATGAAAATAACAAAATCAACAATGCGTTTGCTCTACTCCCGTTACTTTCTGACTTCCCACGTACCGTTTTTAGCCATCGACCCAGAAGTAATTGGCTCCAATTGTAAGCTAAAAACCTTGAAATACAGCTCACAAAGACATAGTTGCAATTTTAAAAATCGCTGTTACCACAAAAAGTCAGGCTGTTGTAGTTATTACCAAATCAAATTCAAATGGGAACAAATTCTTCATTACGCCAGGGACTATTTTCGGTGCTACGGAACTACTTTCCTGAGATCGCAAAGTGTTTACAGCCGACTTATTAAGTTGTTTGAGGAAAAAGTCGGCTGGCCCGGTGCATCGCGATGATGAAATATGCTGCCCAGAGCAACGGCATTGCTTGGCGGCATGGCGTGTTTTTAATCATTTTTTTAATACAATGGAGTTCTATGGCTGCTGGGACATGGCTTCATTGGGCGCCGGCTACATGGACGAGATTTGCTGGCAAAACAAAATCATTGCTGATTTTGTTCTTTTCATAGGATTTGTTGACAGTAAGCAATGCATTAAAAAACACCAGCCTTATCCTTTAAGTCTTAAGGTACCAAAGTCAAATAATTCAAACAGTTGCCTCTCACTGCCATTTGAGGCCGCCAATGTGCAATGTTCCCAGTGCAGCTATACAATGAAAACCATTTTGGCCCAACCAGGCCTACGCCATTTAAACGCATCATTGAAATTCAAACAGATAGACTTCAGCATCAATTGAGCACAAAATCAGCTGACATGACAGGACCACTTAGCCAGTCATCCAATATTGAAATGGCTGGCAGTGTCTGTAAAACCACACCTGGAACTGGTGTTAAAATCTAAAACCAATGTATGCTCCAACCTCCACCTTGTATCAGTTTTCCCACCACGCTCTGTGAGCTTGTCATCATCGTCAAACCGGAGAGACTAGGGAACTTGCGTCTCCATTTATCTTGACACACAGACAGTCGCTGTCTGGCTCTCGTCCTCTGCTTGGCTTTGCTGTCATGCCTTGTGGTTGCTGGCGAGGGACCACAACCCAACGCTGTTAAGTCTCCAGAGCATTTACATGGCTCCAAAACCACATGGACTGTGAAAAACTACGGGCCTGCAGTGCTTTTGGCTAACAGAAGACCATACAGACACACACATGCAGACCCACACACTAAGAAGCGCCAAAGCCAGAAGGAGAGACAAACTGATATGATTGACTATTCACATAAATTTCTGCGGTCAACCACAACCTCTTCCTTCTAGCCTCATCGCTAATAATTTTGTCATTATTTTAATCAAAGGATCCTGTTTCAAGAAAATCTAATACAGCACCACAGTAATGCTCACATATCATTACGCGAATGGGGCTCTAACCACAACATCCATGTCCTCCGTCAAGACCACACAAGAAATTGTTAATTTTCATGCTGCATTACTATTGCAGGAGTTATAAAAATGTAGTACTATTTACATGAAAATCTAACCAAAAGCTCTGGGAGACAAACAGTTTGAGTGCTCCATTACATTGCTAATGTTAAGACGTCTTTTTTAATATATATTAACAATTGACCTTAAATTCTGAAATGTCCACCAACCTTTCCCTACGCCAAACCTCTACTCATTCCACTTTTCCCACTCGTGCTTTTCTCAATCATAACCGCCATGCAGAAATCCAATTCATTCTTATAAAAAGCAGCCAGGGACCCATATCCGAAGTGTTTGGCAGAACTTCCAACTGCAGAGGAAGCACTTCAGGTCCAGAGGAGCTGAATGAGCCATGGAGCATGAGATGGCAAAGCAAATCGGGACCACAAGAGAGGACTTTCATAGTGAATTTGAATACCGTAGAAATGGTACATTAATGTCCAAGTAACTAAATAACAGTTTTGGAGCAGTACTGCATCGTGGTGTGGACAGGACTGGAAAGGCTAAATTGTATGCGCGAGGCATAGCATGAACAGAGTCAGCGAGGAGCGACTGCTATGACTTCACCGGTGTGAGGAGCACAGCTTCTGAGGTGAAACGTCAACTGCTGTGGTCTGCTCCAATTTGTTGTGGAGTCAGTTTATTACATGAGCCATGCCTGGGCATGATCCCGTCTGCCTGCGGACAGCGAACGCTGTCCAGACCCACCACATGCACCTGAAGTCTGACGCCGGTCCAAACCCAAAGTCTTTAACATAAACTCCCAAGAGGCTCCACAAACACTTAACGTTTCCTTTGCATTTTCTTGACAGTGTTGGTCTTTCTCATGGGCTCAATTTTACTCAAATCATAGCTTCATATAATATATTTTAAGTAACAGGTGCACAAACGTTTAAGGAAAAGTTGGACCTAGTTATTTCTGTTAGACTGTTTCCATTCATAATTCATGAACAATTCACTGTCATTTTATTCATTAAAATTGTAACTGATTGTTACAGTTTTCATTAGTGTAGATGGTTAGGCTATTGAAGAATGTTTTACTTTCCGTGTTAATAAGTGTTGATTTTTGATTGGAGCTGACGAGTGTTGAATGTTTTACACTCTCAGAGTTAAATTGTTTGTCAAATAGTCCTTTTGGCTAATTAATTCACACTGATGACATTAAACGTTATGTTTTGTGTGGAAAACAGGGTGAATTTGGAGTGTCCACCGCCATCCAGTCTCTGTTACCAGTGCACTGTCCTGCCGCTCCAGTAATATTCAATATAAGAATTTACTTGAACACTTACATAATATGGGTCTTTGATGATCAGCTGTTTCTGAGGATCATATGCACCAAGGAGCTCAAGCTTTGCTCGGTAGTTTTTCACAGAGTTTGCCTTCCTTTTCAAGTCACTGTGCGGACAAGAGAAAACAGGTCAGTTCAACACAACAGGTAACAAGTTAGACAATTCATACCAAGCGTTATATAGTTATATAGTATTTTTCAACATGTTAACCACCCTTTGGATAGGGACAGCAACCCTGACCCACTCATACTATCACAATAACCCAAACATAAAGTATTGAAAACACAAACTTATCCCATATGCAATGCTGCCATGACCAGGGAAAGGCCTTGGGAAATGACTGCACAAGGCTTTATAGCAAGTCTTTAGTCCACAATATGGAGTGATTAGGGCTTATTTTCAAGTACTTAGTCTTACAAGCACAATATATTGACTGTTTCCGGTTAACATTACAAGATATTGCTAAGACTGGATCACAAGCTGGCAACACAGACTCATGCTCATGCCCCCCCACCCACACACAGGATACTGGTGCACACAACACCACCAAGGTACTGGTGCCATACTGGGAACTGTGGCAGGTTCCAAGACTGGATGGAATCTAACAACAGGAAACTCCATCGTACTGACACCAGATGCGATTAACTCCTCCCCCAAGCACCACCGTAGACCGGTGTCATCCATTTGGAGCTGGCCTAGGTTCAAGACCGAAGAGGTGATTAACACTACGATGGATGTACATAACACCTTGACCTATTTAAGCAAAGCTCAACCCTGGCCTGATCCAGAAAAACTCTAACTCAAACAGGGGGTCGACCAAATAATCAAATCTTACTAATTAACGACAATGAGATGGATTTTGGGGAGGGAATTAGTCACGGACTGGGTCCCCCTTTGTCTAGGACCGGGACTCTTTTTCTCAGTCTGGCCAGCTTAACACTTGTGGAAGAAAAAAAAAAAAAAAAGAGGGAGAGAAAGGAAAAAACCCGCCCCAAAGAGCAAAGACGAGGCATCCAAAGAACTCAGTAAGCTGCTTACAGATCAGATCCGCCATAGGCATGTGATCTCAAAATGATCCCTAAACGTTCAAAGTAGCAAAAAATATCCCTCCCCCTGCCCTCTGGAAAGAGCTTAAGAAAGGATATTGCTCATTAAAGGGAGACATTAACCTACGCGTTAGGTATAGCTCAATGTTTTGCCGTGGCTTTCATGTGTGCATGTGTATGTGAAGGAGTAGCACTCATGCCTCTGAAGTCAGTTAGCGGGCCCACCTTGCTTGACCTCCTCTAAGGCAAATGTTTTTTGATCCAAGGCAACCGTTAATATGCAAGATGGAACAGTAATTATTATGTGTAAGCTCTTTGAGGACGAGTAAATAACAGTGGAATCACATTTGTTATTTCCCTTGGGCCAAGCACTTTTAAGTGATACTCCATACACTGCAGTGGCACAGACAACCAGTGTTTGAGTGACAATGTTTCTCAACTATGATCCATAAACACTATTGCTCTGGGCCAAAATATCTGTACCTCAAATTGCTCTCATCCATGCAGAGAATGTACTCGAAGCTCATGAAATCGTCCTTGGTCACCTGGAAGTGGGAGGGAAACACAGAACAAAACAAATGTTAATTTTGGCAAGAGCAGAGCTTCTCTCTGGTCCTTCAGAGATGGTTCCATATATCTGCTGTGAGAAAAAAAAACAGGATTGGTGCCCGAGAGGGAGGCAGGTTCGGGTGAAAGTGAGATAGAGAGAGAGAGAGAGAGAGAGAGAGAGTGCATTGGGATCAAAGCAGCACATCTGTAAGTACGCGGAGGGGCTTGTGCAACAAGTTTGACATGCTCAGTGATGATTTGATGAAACAAGCAGCAATGAAAAACAGACAGCCCCTTAACTAGTTTTTAAGGCTTTTCGAGGGTCAAGGAGGAATGCCGGGGAGGAGGCAAGGGCACCGGGAGACAAATGAGAGAAGAAGTGGAAAATGAGAAGAAGAGACAGGCAACCATGGATAAGATGCCTGCTACGCTCCAGATTTCTACATATGGACACATCCGATCACAGAGACAGCTAGGCTAATTCATGTAACAGCGGATAAGTAGACGGATCATAGGATGAGATCTGTTTGTTCTGATTGTTATTAAAACCTTACAGAATCCATGTTTGTATTAGCAGAGTTTCTGGTTGCAGTCACTTGCATTTCATCCCTGTATTTTCCGTTACAACATAAGCACAGATACACAAATGTGCACCCCCATGCATGAATATACACTCGCGCTCTCACACGCTCTCTCACACAGGGTGGTAATCTGTGGCGGCGATACCACGGTTACCACGCCACAGTTGTTGATCTCTCCTTCTCTCAACGCCTGTCCACCTTGCTCTCTCACACTCCCACAGACACACACACACACACACACACACACACACACACACACACACACAGAAAACAGTGGTAATCTCAAGCTTTATGCGAGCCCCCTCACAAGGCAGACATAGGCCTAGGTTTGATTTCTGAAATGCCTTACTGACAGTGAGCTGGGAGGCTGTTACTGTAAATGAAGAATGGGTGGGGAGTGCACAGTTCAAGTTTAGACCAAAAAAAAAAAAAAGAGAGAGAAAGTTCCTTAAGTACCCATGAAGGAGAAATATTGTGCTGTTGTGTGAAGGGGGGAAAATAAAGTCAGTCCTAAAACAGATAAAAGACCAATTCCTTACATTTATGTTTTTATGCACTAGTTGTTCTAATTTTTTTTTTCCTATACTACCTTTTTATAATGTTGTGATGTTATATCCATGATCCTCATATCCATGTTGTAGCTATAGGTTTTGAACATTATTTGCCATTCAAAATTGTAGTTAATTCTGCCTTTTTAGCCAACAAAAGCTGATAACAGGTCTCAATGGTATCTCAATGGATTTCAGGGTGTGGGATGGACTCAAACTCAGAAAACGTGAGTATAGTGGATATGGAATGTGAGGTTCACTTATGGATGGCATTGCGGCCCTAGGTCGTCATGTTTCAACGACAAAATAAATGATCATGCTCCCCTAACTATATCTGAAAATACATACAGGTGCTCTGTCACTGGAGTTTATCTTCTCAGATATTGGACAAACTGCAGGTCAAACTCCAGTGAACGTCCATCCATGTACATTTTTTAAATGTATTCATTTTTATGTATTTATTTTATTTTTGTTTGAAACTTGAAGACCTGGACCCCAATGAGACAAAAAATGTCAAACAGTTTCATTTTGAAAACATTTTGCAGCCCAACAAATTGTGCAAAAACTCAAGTATTTGTCCACTGTATGTGCAAACTCACTTGGCCAATAAAACTGATTCTGCATTTATATGATCATGGACAATTCAGTCAATATTTGTGCATATGAACAAAGCGCTGCCAAACCTATACCAAGGAGCAAGAAGTTCAACAATGTCATCAACAGACTAATCTAGGTGCTGCTCCATTGGCAGTGAATGGGAAACTGACTTTGTGGGAAGGGTAACAGTACCATGGGCAATTTCACAAAGACATGGGCACAGTTTCTGTTTAATAGCTGTGAGGGCTAAAGGTCACAGTCACATTGCTACAAGTCATCTGGATGTAAAAGCTCAAACAAACAATTTATGGATAAACAAAGTTTACTTTTTATTCACAGGTTTTGTGTCTTGATAGTGTCATAGTTCAGACTCTCCTTCCTCTGGTTTCTAGCGTTGGGAGAGTTGCTCACATTCACAGATGCTGAATGAACTAGAAATCATAGGATTAACATCTGATTTATATTTTAGTGGAGTGGATTTTCACTTTATATGGTAATGGAGACCTCACTGCATTGAGAAAGGTATAGAGCTCGGAGCATATGGAGCTGCTCTGTGCTGAATCAAGACCTTGGTGATGATAGGTGAAGTTAGATGTGATGACAGCAGAATGATGGAATTTGGCTAAAGGCAAAGCTCATTCTTCAAAGGTTGACTCAAGGATAGAGTACTGATGAGTATGAAAGTCAAAATTCACCTCTGTTAAATCTAATGTTGAGTTGGCGATTTCTGATAAGCCATAAAACACACCACATAATCTGTTATGGGGCCCTTTAGAGCCGCCTCCTTTACAAAACAAACACATTTGTTTATGTGGGGATACCAAATGATCTCCCACTTGGCTAGCCGGCTTGGACATTTCTACTGCTTGGCAGCAGTAGAAGTTCAGCGAAGTTCACTGAGGAAAGAGGTTGGGGGGGGGGAGAGAGAAAGAGCAGAAAGGGAGGAAAAATACAGAGGGTGGGAGAAAAAGCAAGTGATACAAGAGTAAAAAGATAAAGTGATAAAGGAAAAGAGGAAAGAGAGAAAGCTTGTCAAAGTTCATTGTGTGGATTGTGGATTTGGCTGGCTTTAGGCCAGGGGTTGAGCCTCTCCATCCCTGCTTTGAGGAGATTAGATTAGGGTCCGACTGAGCGCGTTTGCAGAGAGATGAACGAATAAGACAGCAGATCCCAAGCCATGAGCGCTGTCAAGAAAAATACAGAAAAAAGCCTTTTTTTTTTTAAGGGGGTTCCTCTTGACAACGTCACACACACACACACACACACACACACACACACACAGACACACACACACAAAGCCTAGGTGAGAGGACCCACGGGACATCTCGCTGTACCTGTCGGGCCCTGTGGCTGGTCTCAATGCCATGCTTCCTTAGGCAGGCCAGACCACGGGCGTCCGGTGAGCTGCCTGTATTCCAGTCGGACGTGGCACCACTGTCTATGACCCACTGCAACAACAGAGAACACAAAAGGGGGGGCTAGCTACGGCTAAGACAGGAGGTAGAGGTCGTACCTGCCTGGCCACGTGCCTCATGGGCACATCGTGCCCCTTCATGCAGGCTTGGCCACGGTGGTCTGGAGGGTTTCCTATCTCATAGGTGGAGGTGGCAGCACTGTCTATCCTCCACTAGGCAGAGCAGAGCACCGGGAACAACAACACAACAAAATTGGTTCACACACACGCACGTACAGACACACAGACACACAAACGGCACGGCATAAGCAGGATGCTGGTGTGCTGTTGAGGACAAAATGAGCAGTGTGACTCCACAGATGGAATTTAGGGAAAATGTGTTGAATGAAAAAACACATCCTGCACTCATTCATGATCTTCAGAAGATGCAGCCAGGTTTTTTTAGCCTTGATAATTTGACAAAGTTATTTACTGCACTTTTGGCATCTTATATCAATGTCTTCACCATGTTCAACTACAGCAGATGTTCCAAATGAAATGAAATAATTTCAGATTGAATGTTTTAATGTTTAATGAAACGTCAATATTGCCATTAGGCCAACATTCTATAATTATTAACTGTAGAAAAAAACATGGTATAAAATTATACACAATTAATTGTGAAGCCTTAATAATAAGGCTATAATATTACACCAACTTCTGGAAATTAAGCTCTTCCACCAAATTATCATTGTGAAGACTGTCCAGTATACAGCACACTACAATGCATAATGTTAATGCTATTGGGATGCTGCTAACCTGGCTTTGACTGTCCAGTGAACATACACAGTGTGCTAAAACATTAATATGTACTGCAGGCCTTAATGTTCTATTTAGAAAACATTTATGTAACGTAAAAAATGTAAAGTCACATCACTGAGTGTGTCTTAAACTTCATGCTGGTTGATACAGTTAATACAGTTAATTCTGTTTAGTTTCTCAATCTGTGACGGCTCAAAAATTACCTTGATTCAGCAACACTGTTGAAAAAGATGAAAATAAACTGCCAAAACTGCTGAGCATGTGTCCAATAAGGGGCACACAGAATATAAATTAATGTCGGCAGGCAAAATGATCTATGGCCAGGGCTGGGCGATATGGACCAAAAATCATATCTCTGTGTTTTTAGGCTGAATGGCGATACACAATATATATCTCGGTATTTTCTACGAAGTGGGCTAAATGTTCAGTTGTAAGTAGGGCTGGGCGATATGGACAAAATCAAATATCACAATATTTTTGACCAAATACCTCGATATCGATATTGCAACAATGTTGTAGGGATGACTATTGGTGCTTTCACAAAATATTTACTCAATGAGATTTTTGATAAATAATCATCAGTAATGTGGATATAATGACTAAGTGGGTAAAGGCAAATAATAGAACAGCTAGAACAGTCTGGTAAGTTCAGAAAATTACATCACTACTGTAATGCAGCCTTTAAAACCAGGAAAAGACAACACTTATGCCATATCACGATATTACGATATCCAAAATCTAAGACGATATCTAGTCTCATATCACAATATCGATATAATATCGATATATTGCCCAGCCCTATCTATGGCCTTCAGGAACATCTGTTAAATCTCTGACTTGTATGAGAAAAATGCTTTTATAAGTTGTAATAATGCACTTACAGTATAACCTGTAGTTAGTCAACAGCATCATCATGATCTTACCTTATCAACAACACCAGAGTCTGTCGCCATCTTTCTGAAGACTGCTTCAGCGATGGGGGATCGACAAATATTCCCTGTTCAAAACCAAGTGACAACACAATAGGTTAAAACTTAATCTGTGTTTTAATCACATTTGCACTTATCAATTAGTTTATTCACAGTTACAGAGTAACCTGTAATAAAAAATAAAAGTTATAGATGTACTACATGATTATACAGTATGTTTATCAGTCCAAGGGGTAGCAGATGTTCTAATGTACCACTCGCCAAATCTGACACATACTCTTAGATATGAAAACTTATTTTTAGCTTGGAAAAAATGAATGATTTCACATGGCTTGCCTTTCAGCAGGAACTTGTCAAACACTTCTGTAAAACACTGTAGACTGCATCAAAGAGTGTGTCAGGAATTGGCCACTGGTACAAGATACATGGGAAAAGTTATTTTTTCCCAACTTCCATAAAACTAGGGTTTCTGTGTTCACTCACAGACCAGTGTTTACATCCCCCATGATGCAATACTGCTTGGCAGAAAGTGCACTGTGGTAAAACTTCTAATTAATACTAAGTAATGACAAAGCCAAGACTCAGGCCCCTGTTTGGAAGGATATGGCACCATCAACCCTTGGATACTGTACTTCCATTTAGACCTGACAGCATGAGCCTGTGCGTGTCCACTGCAGCCAAAATCCGTGCCGTTTCGTCGTGCCAAATCCCATTTTGAAATCTGGCAATTTAACGTTGCCCACTGGTAAATCCGGCATATAAATCATTTATTTAGGACGAGTTATTTCATTGAAAGTTGACCTTTTAAAACTTCTTCCACCAAAACACCGCGAGGAGCAGCAGTGGGAAGTTCACGTTTTCTGTAAAATAAATATGTTAACATACCAGCTTTCGCAACGGAGTTTGACGTATCGGGCCAAAGGTCAGGTTCAGTTAATCGTTAATGCTAGCCAATGGGCAGTTGTATCTATGGTTTGTATATGTTACAACACAAAGATATGATGAACTCCGCATATACCTGGCTGAAATGAACCAAGTCGCAAACTTACCAGCAAATTAAATTAGCTAGTTTGAGAAGTCTGTTAGAGGCTATGCGCTAACTTTAGGCACTTAACGTTAACGTTAGCATCGCCTTGTCATTCATTTGACAGCCTGAGCAGCTAACATTTTGTCGTTGCTAAATCTAACGACATTTCAGTATGTCTATTTATTTGTGATTACTGGCTGTATGATACAGTCAAACTGTTTGTTGTTTACATTTCCATGAGTTTTATTGGGTTTAAATAGACGTTTCTTACCCAAACATACGAACAAAACTGACTTCCCACTGCTGGCTGCCATGTTGCTCTGAGGGGTCCTGTATCACTGGAGGCGGTGGCCAATTTGTGCCTGAACAAAATTGTTTTTGGACAGAGACAGACAACACAACTTAACAAGTAGAGAGCATGGTAGAAAGTGTTCATTAACATGCTGTTATAGTAATAAACTCAATACACAGCCCCACTTCAACAGCTAATTAACTCATTTATACCAGGACATAATGTAGCTGTTCTCTCAGTGTCCAGGTCATCTTGGTCATGATGACCTGGTTTTACAAACCAATCTAATATATAAAGCATTCACTTTTTGGAAAATAAGAAAGTACAAAAACATTGCTCATGGATGATGTGAGACGCATGGATGAGAAGCTGACTCACTAGCCTGTACTGTGCATATTCTTTTATTGCTAGCTTAGTCACTTCAGAGTTGGCAAATGTTGGGGTTAGGGAGAACAAATAATCCTTTGTCATTTTTCAGATCATGTTCTCTCAGAGTAATCCTCTGTGTAAGGTAGATAGATACAAGTCAAAGCTGGTCCACTGTGCAGATCAATTTGCCGGTGTCATATTTAACTTTTATACCAAAATGCTGCTGTAGATTTGAGCCAAACTGAGGCGCTCATTCTTTGAACCTAACAGAACTCGACAGGATATTACCGGTTTGGGTCAGGTTGGACTGAATCTCTCACATAATTGCTTAGGCTTTGGATAGTTGGGTTTTTTTACACAAAAGTGGTTTTACCCCTTGGGTAAATGGACATGGACACAAGTTTGTTTTTTTAAGAGGGTTTGGCTCACAAGCTGGCTACAACCTACCTCTAAGAGCCATTCACCACTGTGAGTCAGTCTTACTTTGGAAAATCCATCCTTAAAATTTGATTCCATATTACGAACATGAGGTCACACACTTCAGGTGCCCTCATGGATCCTTTAAGAAGATATTGTGTGCCCTATTTTTAGATCATTCCCTTAGCATTTCTGTCCATATCCTGAGTAATGCCTCCCAGAGTCATGGTATGAAATATGCAAGTCATGAGAAAATCCAGACAGAATAAGACGTTTATAACAACAGATCACATGTCGCCTGTTGTGCAACCTACTTACTGCACTGCGGTGGGAGCTTTTATGAATATACAGTAAGACATATTTGTAATTCCCAGAGTTGTAGCTTACAGATGAAGACCTACAGGTTTCAAAGAAGAAAACACCCCCCTCCCTCCCTCGTTCAAGCTCTCCCTTTCACAAGTGTCTCGTGGACAGCATGCATCATGATTCTCAGTAGGTCCAATAACCCAGCAGTGGGAACACTTATTGTAATTTCTTCTGCGCGTATTTACAATGGAAAACCAAACACAAAGCTACTTTCTGAGAAAGCTGCCTGTTGTGGGACCGCACTCGGCAGATGAACAGACTGTGTTGCCATTTTTGATTTATTGGATATCATCAGAGATATTACAAAAGTTAAAAAGAAAATGACTATCACTGGTACGCTGGACATCTTTATTCACTCTGAGCGCTCCAAATGGTTGTACTGGACAAACGGGCTGTTTATTGAGTGCAGGGCTTGGTTGGAGGTCTGTGGGGACTTCACTTCACCTCACCTCACCTCACCTCACCTCCAGCAGCTAGCTGGGAAAGAAATCTCGGCCAGAGTGAGGCTGAGTCATGTGTTGTGCTGGAAGGAATTTGCGGTGAAACGCGAATGGCTGTGATTTCTGAGCCTTTTGTGACTGATCTAATCCCCTGACCATGTCAGAGACCCATCGATCTTCATCTCAAGAGGGACAGTTTTGCTGAAGCCTGGTTACAGGTTTTTTATGTTTCTCTGTTTGCACAAAACATGGAATTCATATGATGATACAGTATGAAGAGAACAGAAAGAGTGCAAGTAGGGTCCCACAGTCCAGTGTCCACACAACAACATGGCTCATAGGGAATTTTAAGGCCTCAACAATGTTTTACATGTTTGTATGTAATGTATGTAATGTTTACTTTAGCCGAATATTTGCAGTTTCTAGAGTTTGCCAGAGTTTCTAAGTGCAAAATCTTAATGTAAAGAGCCAAACTGAGTGGCCAAAATCTTACATTAAGACTCAAAGTGCTATGCTTTGATACAAAGTGCACAACTCTAAATTCACCTTCTCAGAATACACTCACATCATGTAAGTACAATGCTCATTACTAGACCACTAAATCACTAGATCACTAAATCACCTCAACATGTATTTGATTGATTGTATATATATATTGTCTCATTACTTCCAATGGCATTGCCCAGGTTACTAGCACTGCAACATAATTGGTAATTACCTCACCACTTCAAGAAAAGCCGTTTGCTATATTACTTTCATTATAGTAATCAAAATATCTATCTATCTATCTATCTATCTATCTATCTATCTATCTACCTATCTGTCTATCTATCTAGACTTGTGTAAATAAACTACAGTTTTTCTCAGCTGACTTGATTCTCCAAACTAAGGTTCATGCTCTCAAAACAGTTAACACAGCCATCGAAACAGATTCTCATTTCCCAAACCAGCCCAACTGTTTCTCAACATGAAGAGCTGATTTCTTTTCAGATCGCGTCTTTAGAGAAACCAAATACTGACTTCAAAACTACACACATGTCATCTATTGACAAGATAATCTATTCATCCTATTCCACATAGGAATACTAATGATAAAAGATGTTTATCCTTTTTTCCTTAATCTGATTTTATGGAATTTTATCCATAATTTGTTGATGAAATGTTACCTTACAGTAAGCAAAGTGTCTGTTTCTCACAATTTTGGAAATACTATAATATTTAATATTTCACAGTTTCACATGGAAGAGGTTTGTCAGTGTTGGTACAGTTTATTCTCAACTGATTTGACACATTTCTCCGAACTAAGGTTCACACTCTCAAAACAGTTAACTCATTTTACAAAACAGCTCAATTCCTTTACAAAATGTGAAGTGCTGCTTTCTTTTCAGATAACGTCTTTATAGAAACCAAATACTGACATCCAAACTCCACACATGTCATCTGGTGATTGGATAATACATTCAGCCTTATCCACACAGGAATACTAAAGTAGTTCCATAATACTTTTTTCCATAATCTGATTTTATGGAATTTTATCCATAATTTGTCAACGAAAAGCTTTCCTTTACAGTAAGCAAAACATCTCTTCCTCACAGTTTTGGAAATAGTATGATATGTAATGTTTCACAGTTTCACATGTAAAAGGTTTGTCAGTTTTGGTGATGTCATATCTGACATTTTTATATGTGTAGCGATACCAGTGAGACCTTTGGAGGAAGCCCCAACCTCTCTGTTGCTTTCTCAAAATCAACACAACATGGCCTATCACAACAAATGGCCATAAAGGTGTCTGGTTGATACAAACCACAACTTCAAAAGTGGCATCTGCCAGCAGGAGATGTCACCCTAAAAGCTTTTGGGGAATTAACGACTGGATACTGCGAGGAGGTTTGCAACTTTCTCACACATTCCAGAGTTAACGACCTTTATCTTCCAGCCATCGGGAGAAGAAGGACCCAAGGACTCAGGAGCCCTAATGAACAATACATTCACACATTCATACCTTCCACACCTATGAATATAGGGGATCATCCTCCCTTTCTTTATTGGAGCACCAGACGGTCTGATTAATCGAAAGGGACAGTCACCATTGGGTGAGAACGGGTATATATACCAATGTGTCAATACGAAGGAACAACAGACTGCTGGAGACACTTATCAGAGTCTCATCACTACCCCTCTCTGGAACAGGACTGTCATAAATCTTTTCCCTCTCTCTGCTCTCTCCTCTGAACTTACTCTCAACCCTATACTTCTTAAAATGTTTTCTATAAGTGTATCATGTATCTTGAAGTATAGGCTAAATGTGCCAACTATATATGTTAAAGCTGTTTAATTCGTGGTGGATTGTATGCACCCACAATGTTAGCTGTTGTAGTTAAGGAAATGATTACAATTATTTTACTCTCCCTTTCTTTTTGCTTGGTACCACACTGCCACCTTGTGGTCATTTATAACTAGGGTCAATATCATGTTGACCAAGCTTAATGGTATTAAATGGTTAAATTGTTTTCCACATTAGTTACATAGTTAGAAACACAAGTTACATATATGAGTTAACTTGGTAAAGACTGTCTAGTTATAGATTAGGCCATGAAGATTTATTTGAGGACCTTATATTGATATGCTAGCCATATAATTTAGAATGTAAGTTCCCAGGTTTTTATTATTTTGATCAATTGACAACAGTAATTGGTGGAGATGTAAAATACCGGCGTGTTACTTTAGGAAGAAATCTTAATTAAGATCACTTTGTAAGGGATCTCAAAATAAAATAGACTAGAGGAAAAATTCCTCTTACATCCATTTCCCCCCCTCTCCCTATTCGGGGTGGAACCGTCTCAAACAAAGAAATTAATTAGTAAACAAGGCGTAACAGAAAAAGAGCGCGAAGCGTGATTTGCATGGCGAACCACGCCTGGAAATTCAAAGATCTATAAAACTCTCTGATCTGGCCTTGTTCGCGGTTCAACGTTCAGACTTCAACGTTCAGTTCAACGTTCAGAGTAAAACGTTCGTGTTCAACGTTCGTTCAAGATTCCGCCCTCACCAAGAAACCTGCCGAAACCAAGATCAACAATTTTAGCTGCAACTCGCCTTTAGTGAAACTTAGAGTTTGAGCCTGGAGTTAGAGACGTCTTCTCCAGATGAACTTAAGAATCGCTTGCAAGAAGTTTGAACCTCGCGTCTAATAGTCAAGAAGTTATCAACGCCCGGCCAAGCGAAGATTGCTTTTGAAGCTATTTAGGAACGAGATTATTTAGACTTTACAACAGTTAGAAGAGCTAGAAACTTCAACTCCATCCAGCAGCCAACACTGGTGCAACATCGCCACAGTGTTCTACATCCAGGGGCCAGACGACTACAGCTTTGACGAGCCGGTAGCGCTGCTTGCCCCGACGTGACGATAGTACCAGAGACCAGCTGTTCCACCCAGCGTCTGCCGTTGCCAGGCAACCGGCCTCGCCGAGTCCGTCTCTCCGAGCTTAGCGGGATCAGACAACCCTGACCGGCAAGACCTCCCAACTGAACAAGTAGGCTCTGACTATCCACGTCTTTACTGCTGAGAGTTGATGCAAAAGCTTAGATTCAAATTAAATAGATCAAGAAAGTTAGGCTTTATAGTTTAGGTGTCCCGTAGCTTTCCGCCTCGTTCCTCTGCTTAATTGATCCATACATCTCTCCATTTACTGCTGCCAATTCTTATTCCCACATTTCATTATCATTTTCCTTTCATCCTTATTCTGTTTCATTACATTCCATGTCTATTTTAGTCTATAGTTTCCGTATTTCATTCTGGTGATCAATATCAGTGACTTATATTGCTTATTTCATTGAATATGGTTATACTTGGATCGTTAAATAAATATTCCCATCTATTGCAGAGAAGTTGTCATGTGTTTCCTTACCTGCAGAGAAAAGTAATCCCTGAACTGGAAAGATCTCGTGATCTTTAGATTGATGACTGATTAGTATGAGTAAAGGTCCTTCATTTACGAAGGTGGTGCCCCTACGAGTGTAATTTGATCTCTTGATCAGAATATTAATATTTATATGCCTTTACCAAATTATAAGTTCGATATTTTCGACTCAACACGCTACATATGTTTGTCAATGTGTGATGCGGTGAGGAAGTAGAAGTATTGCTGATGAATCACAATTTGCTTCCAAATAAACCACAAACAAGTTTAGTGTTGTAATCAGTGACTTCATTCCTCATTAACCTTTTTATTTCTGTCAGGCCAGAGGATTTATGGTATATGTAGATTTGTGATTTGTGTGAAAATAATGAAAATGTAATATTAGACGGCTGGTTTACAGTAAGGTACAAATAGGTTTGCATAGTTCTAAAGAGTTTAGACAGCTGTGCAAACTGTTCTGTGAGCATGGAGTTTTGTTTGGAGAGTTTTGTGTGCAGCATTTGGAAAATAGTTTTGCATTTTGAATGAAACCTGAAAATGTACCGTTAGTTTTGCAAAATTGTCAAGGGTTTTTAGATTGCTGTGTTAACTGTTTTGAGAGCATGAACCTTGGCTTGGAGAAATGTGTCAAATCAATTGAGGGAAACTGTAATACGGAGGGAACTGCAGTCCAATAATCAGAGATATATAAGATAGGATGCTCCCTTGTCAGTTATGAAATACTGCTGTACTGTATGTTTTATATACCTGGTCGGCTGATAAGAGAATCGCAACTGATTCTAGTTCAAGTTCTTGTTAAGTGGATGATTTAGGTTGCAGGACTTCATTGCCTTTTATATCAGCAAGCTGGCAATGCTGTAATGAATTCAGCAGAAATATTTCCAGACTCAAAAAGGACTGTTTGGATCTCACTATAAATACAGGTTCAGAGATTATTCCCTTCGAGCACTGGCACTCCTTAACTTGAAAATATGTGGTTTTTATTTGGTGTCATCAGCAGTTTATATCACTTGCTTTCAACTCTCAGTTTAATTCCCTTTGATTTGGATATGGCAAGAGAAATTGCAATTAGGCCACAGCCAACAGCAAATCATTCTATTAAAAAAACAAATCTTTATGCTCATGGTTCCATGTAGGGAAATTGTGAGGGAAAACATGTCGTGGATACTGGACACATTTGATGCTTTTTCTAACGGCGCCTGTTTTCCTCATCAGTAGATAAAGAAAATTATTCCCTTCGCCTATCCATGTTTGGTGACAGACAAACATGGCTGGTTCTGTTAGTTTTCTCCAGTTTAAGCTGATGTTAGTGTGCAGGCAGTGATATGGAGGGACACCAGGCACTTTAGTGTGAATGATTTTGCCAAAATAAATGCACACTCATCACAGATAATTCCTGGATTTAAAATTTAGACAATAAACTGCTACAATATGCCTCTCAGATGTAAAACAAAACGTCAAATAAGGGGGGGAAGCAGAAACAGAAATGAAAACCATGAAAAAAGACTGTGATCATCCAAACACACACAGTTGTTTTCTGTAATACAGTAAGATGAGCTTGTGTTAAATCGACACTGTCTGTGACTAATTGAGTGGGAGGTGACCTTATACTCCTGGCAATTAGCTCTGCATGCATAATTACCAATTATTAGTTACTTAAATAATGCTCCACCAATGACTGCAAGCAAAAGATGCCTGCAGCAATTACATCTCACAATTTGCGAGCTGTTTTTAATTGACTCAGCCAGTTTCATTCACGTCTCGAGGATGGATGCTAATTATTGTGAATGACTCAATGAAAACACAATTAGGCGATGATGCAAACAGTGTCACATTAAAGTGGAGAATGTGTTTTTCCAACAAGCGCTGTAAGATAAGAATTTGAAAAGGAGAGAGTGTGAGGGCTCGGGGGAGAAATTATTAATTCAAAAGCCTGGTGTCAGTGTTCATGTTTGCTCTCTCCCCTTCCCTCCATCAGCTGCCCGCTATCTGTTTTTAATTCTAATAATCAGAAACAGATATCGCCGGTCCATTTTATGAATCGAAAAATGTGCTACATGAGTGTCAACACAGCCACTACGCTAGGTTTGAGATCTGACTTTTATTGCAAAAGACACAGCAGTTTTTGAGGTCATGTGTCTCCTTGCTGTCATGAGCCAAGGGACTGAGGGAGAGGGAGAGAGGGGAGTGGGGGGTGGGGGGTGGGGGGTGGAGGAGGAGGGAGGGGGTGATTGACGAGGTTATGAAAGGGATCAAAGCAGCACATCTGTAAGTATGTGGAAAGAATATGAGTGTGAGAGTGTGCTGTGCTTCGGAGTGTGTGTTAACAATTGAAGACATGCATACAGATCGACTGGGCAGCCAGGCACACAATTGGCCTGGATAGAGCGAGTCTTCTCACATGTGAATTTTACATTTCCACAGTCTGTGAGACAAAGTTTGGATCCGGTTGAGCAGATAGTTTCTATTAACAGCAGCAGTTCACATGCAGTGCTAAGACGCTGGGAATTATGTGTTCTTCTCGAATCAATTACCATTTTTTATCTACGTATCTATGACAGGATGTATAGCAGCAGTGCTGGATCCTCCCAGAATAGCTTTCTGCTGGTGACAGGAGAAAAATCTTATTTTCCACTGAAATATAACAGATTTATTAACTGGTAGACACTAGATGGATTTGGTTTTGCATGGCACCAAGACAGATTTCAGTGATTATTGTGCAACAGAATGCCAGTTATTGTGAAAACTATTTTGAGATGCAAAGTAGTTTTGTGCCCATTGGCCATATTACTTCAGACTGGAGGCCAGTGGTCGTTATGGCAAACCAGGAGTCTCATTCATCTAATTTTTTTTTTATTCTTTCGCAAGTTAGTCTGGCCAAACTCAAGTTTTGATTCAATTAAGAACAACTGTAATGAATTCCAGTCAAGAAATGATACAGTGATATTGAGCAGCAAACCCTATCACTCAATTTCACCCGGTTTCAAAATGTTTGAGTGAGATAGTGTTGATTATTTCAGTGGCAATCACTCTTATGTACAGCAACACAATGTTAGACTGTTGAAACCTTTCTGGATTTCAAGTTTGCATTCTTTGGAACATAAACTTCAGTTAAAACTGAACAGATTATTTTTTAATGCTATTTGGAGTAATGCTTTCACAGTTTGCTCCAGACCTCAATTTTTGGGATTATTTTTGACATAGAAATGCTGAAGGAAAGACACAAATATTGGCATATTAAATATTATTAAAATATGTAATATGAATAATAGGCCTACATAATATGTTGCCCACAACCAACCAGAGAGCTTCTTACTTGATTATGAGCAATGAAACTAGGATCTGCAATGAATTTACTAGAATGGCTTAATGATAAATGTCTGTGCATAAATCCATAATGTGATCCACAACAAAACCGTATCAACTGTGTAATGACAAATAGCAAACAGAATCAGAAACAAAAGGGAGTGTATTGAACAGATGTGGGAGGTCGTTATAAATATATATTAAGATTCAATCAAAACCAGAAGTTCCCAGGCGCTCTGTCTCATTGCAGACATTACAGTAAAATGCTTTTATTTCACATGGCAGCGATAGATTAAATATCACCATGTCGAGGTCTTGTCTGGCCTTTATCAGGGATGGAGGAATGTTTTTAATCTATTCTTGCCATGTGAAATAAAGGCATTTTAATTTTTGCAACAAGACAGAGTGCCGTGGACATTGTTTCTTTTTTTGCTGGGAACTACTGGTTTTGACTGGATCTTAATGTATATTTACAAAGACTCCCCTTACTTTGGCCTGATCTGACTTGGAGAATGGAATCAGTCTTTCTGGACCTGCGGAGAGGCAGGCCGGGAACAGTGAACATCAGTCAACTTGAGTCACTGAGCTAGTTGGCTGTGGACAGAAGCAGAGACCGGAAGGAACCCGGGGGTGACAACATGTGAACATCGCTCTGCAGCTCCTGATCCATCTTCCTGCAGCCTGGGGAGCCCGGGGAGTCCAGCTGAAATACACTTTGTTTAGTTGGCACATCACTGATCACAGAAGTCCGGCTGAACCCACGGACCCCTGTTTCTTTTTGTTGTTGTTTCAGCTTTCACACATTATGGAAATATCATTCTCCTTTAACACTCATTCATTACAAGCAAACCAAACTCCCGCCTGTAAGTATAGCTGTGCGTACGTGTGCATGCCGCAGGATATTTCATCACATGGAGTATGTCCGTTTCCAATTTGGAATAATTACTAAGAAAATATTGAAAAAGTCATAGATTAAAGCCTTTTAACGAGCTCATCCCCGTGAGATATCATAGTGACACCTCTCGCATACTTCTGCCTAGCACTTGACCTCGAGCTCTCACAGAATTTATCTCAAGGAGATAATTATTAATTTGGAACAGAGGGCAGGGGGGATAAAGTACAAGTAAACATTGGTCAATCCCCAAATGAACTATTAAGCGTGATTTTTTAGGAAGCCAATCAAAAGGAAATGATACGGTTGAATAAATGCAATCAGCCCAAGGAAGAGATGCGGTATGATAATTATGTACAAACACTAAAAAATATGCTTCCACTCAAACTCATATGAGTGGAATTGATAAAGAGGCATTTAGTTGCTAGTTCCTCTCAGTAGGTCCACAGTTAAACTAACAGTCAGACCGAGTAGTCTTCTTTCTGATGATGTACGATGGTGCAGTAGGAGCTATGTGCTTTAGTTTGTTCTCTAAAGAAAATATGGAAATAGGTTGGAGAACTTCTTCCACCAGGGAGATAAAGGACTTGATTCAGGTGCAGTCTAGCCATCCTGAGGCAATTCAGTCAAAGGCAAGCAGACTGTTCCTTCTAATGACTTTCACACTATACATTCAAGTGCTGCCCTCTGTCTTTTGAACAAGTAAATTTAGTAACTTTTATCTTTTAAGTTCAGCTCACACACAGATGTTTCTGATTTCAGTTTATTGAATCTATGTTTCCAATTACAGAAGGAGGCAGAGGAGAGGGGAGCAGTTGTTATCTCCTTGACACTGGCAATGGGACTTGCAATTTCTTTTCTCTAATTTCCAGCACTTTCTTTTAAAGGTTGATCAATCAAACAATTATAAGCTTACGGGTTTTCAACAAACCTGCTGAATCATGTTGCGACACAGTTGCGGTTTTTCATGTGAAATTATTCTGGTTTGGGTTGAATGTTATATAAGCACAAGCACACATGGATAGACGCTCATGCTACTTCTGTCTCACTCACCCGTAAGCACATGCACACACACGCACAGACACACACACACAAACACACCCACACGCCCACATACACCCACACACACATATGATATCAATGGATCAACGCCCAGTGGGAGAATGAGCCAGAATACAGAACATGATATTTTTTAACAAGTATGTGGGAGTGTTGAAATCTGTCAGGGTGTTTGTCATTTATCTGGCTGCTTGCAGTATTGTTTTGACCCAACAAACCTTTGCATCACTGGAAGGTCATGACCTTTAAATGGGATATTCTGGCATGAGAAGGGACTAGTGGTCGACCCTGCTGTCAAATCAGCATCGGATATATAATGGTTAAAGGTGTTTTCTGAGTGTACTGCTTAAAGCATATATCTTTTAGGATTTCAAAAAAATATAAAAACTAGATGGCGCATACCTCCGCCAACACTATGCAACTGTCAATATATGCCAGTTCCACATGTTGGATTTTCATCAAAAGTGAAAAAATTTTTCCATGCCACATTACCAACTTGTTTCACAGGAGATGCAACATTTTCATGACAATTCTAGCCACTTTTAAGCATTTTAGCCGATGATCACAACACCACATGGCAATCAGCTCTATATCTGTTCACCGGAAATGAGCTCTCCACTGCCCCCATTTTGTTTGATTGGGCCAATAGAGGGTTTGCCTCTTTTTCTGTCTGCTGATGTGGTAACGCTTTATTTTCTGGGTCCGCAATTGCCTAATAATTTCCTAGAAAGGAACTGTTAATTTCTTAGGACATTTTGTGGAAAGAAGCATGGAATTATGTAGTAGTTATAAAGAAAATTTGAAATAAACTAAAATTAATTAATAATGACTTCTGATAATTGACCTCTATTATTTTTCCAGAAAAATAGTTTATAGTTTTGCAGTTCTTTCCAGGAAATTCTTTTAGGAATTTACAGTATCCACCAGACTGCTTACATTTTCTATATAACTACTACATAATATCATGGTTCTTTCCAGTAAACTTTCTAAGAAATTAACAGTTGCTTTCTAGGAAATGATTAGGAAATGGTGGACCTGGAAAATAAAGCGTTAACACCTTTTTGTGAGAACCCACACCCACCGCCACACCCCCCTTTTTGGCCAATAGGTGTGAAAAGTTAATCAGTAATTCTTTGCCCCATGACGAACATTTCCACAAAGTTTCATGGTGTTGTGTGAATCTATTCGGAAGTTAGGAGCCTTTTTGTGACAAGCCACGCCCACTGCCATGCCCCCCTTTGGCCAATCGGTGTGAAAGGTTAATCAGTTCTTCCTTGCCCCACCATGACCAAACCTTCCACAAAGCTTCATGCAAATCCATTCATATCGTTTAGAGTTATCCTGCTAACAGACAAACAGACAGACAGACAGATGGAACGGGGCAAAAATATAACCCCCGTCCAACTCTGTTGCCGGGGGTAATGAAGGCAAAGAAAAAAAAACTGTAACCATCCTACGCAAACTTTGCACAAATCTTCAAAGACCACATGGACTCACTCAACACTACAGTCATTGAGCAATAAAAACCAACAGTGACATAAGAACAGAAGCAACTTCCTTCCTCTATGAGTCATTAGGAGAATTGCACAACAGAAAATATTGTTTTGATGGCATGGAGGAATAATAATTACCATGAATTATACCTCATCCATTTCTGACACTCCCTGTATGAGACACAATGTGTATGATTTAGGGCTAAATAGGCTGGGATCTACATTTATTGCGAAACATTTGCACTGCACCCAGCTCTCAGCCTCTTTTATGAGTCAGTTTGCCTGGTAAGTGCATACGAGATAGTAGATATAGTGTTTGTCAAACATAGAAACAAGGTTTGTTAGGAAGAGATAATGTAAGATTTAGTTCCTTCTTGAGGGAAAAGGATCAAGACCCACATTTCCACCAGCAGAAGAAGAAGAAAAACAGCTCCAGTGTCAGCTTTCACTGTTCTCACTTGTGCTGGTATCAGGTGTACTTTGAACAAGCCTGTGTTTGGTTAAAACAAGCCTTGCACGGGGTGGGTGGGGTAATGTGGTGTGTGTTTGGACAGACAAGGTAAATGCTCCTGTTGTGATACGTGCTCAGGCAAAGAACGGGCTTGCTCGGAATTCCTAATGTATTCTCTCTAACGTTGGGGAAACCGTAAGTGAAAGGATTACCCGCTGCTTCGAAAGAACAGATCTGAATGTTCATTACAAACACAATGGAGACAGCAAGCGATGTGGACGCCACAAAAATCCTAGAGAAGGGTCCCGAATACCTCCGAAAGCAAATGGAACTGGAGAGCGAGGCGAAAGGAGGAGGCATGAGCGCCGTGGAGAGGCTTGCTGCAACCAAGCCGAAATATGTCAAGAGTCAACAGGTGGTCAACTCCACTCAGGAGTCGGTGCTTAGCTTTGGATCGGCCTCTGTGAGCAGTACCGGCTCCTCTAACCGGAGCTCTAACCGCAGTGGCAAGCTTGACAAGGGAAGGAACTCTACAGGTGGGACACAAAGCTGCTCACCAGGACAGGACAATGTGGTGCGTCGGTCCAGTTCCAAGAAACGTCCAGATTCCATTTTACTTTACAGACAGAAATGTGAATTACTGAAAGGGTCAGCACGTGAAAGAAATAAGCGAAATCTAACACACAGGTTACTGCTTAAGAACGGTCCATTACCTGAGGCAACAGATAAGGAATGCAAGTCAGAGGGCAGCAATGCAAAGGAATGTACCTCTAATGTAGTTGCTTCGCGATCTGAGCAATTGTTGAGGCCAATTGCACGGCGAATTGAAGTTACAGACCAAGAAGGCAGAGAGAACAGTGATCCTGGGACAAAGACGGCAGTGGGTGTTGAGAAAAAGCCGGGACACAGAAGAGTGGCTGAGGTGCAAAGGAGATGTCGGGGGGTCAGCCGTTCCCACTCTGACATCAGCTCGAGGTACTCCAAAAACTTTGCGGACTTTGACGCGTTCTTCATGTACTGCGGGCTGGACGGCGAGGTCATCGAGTCTTTGGGCAAGGAGAACTTCTCGGCGCGCTCGGACGACCTCGGCGTAAACCTCCGAAGCGTCAGCGTCTCCACGTCGGACGGCGGCTTCTCCAGGAACAGCGGCGACAGCGATGGGCTACTGGAGGAGGAGTTGCATGAAAAAATTCGTCAGGGAACGTCAGTCATTGAGCGCAATGCCAGGATTATCAAATGGCTGTACAGTTGCAAAAATGCCAAAGAGACTGGGAAGAAGTTACGAGAGCTTCATTGAGAAATCTGTTCTTTTTCTCCATTGAGGCCTATATGTATTGTTTGTTTGCCAGCTTCTTACCAAAGACTATTGTATAAAGGATACATTTTATTCATTTATAACATTGCTTCAACGCAGGCCATACGTCAAACGACTGAGTGAAATAAATGAAGCGTCATTGTATTTATCTATAGGCCTGTTGAATGGCTCTGACAGAATTGGCTCTTCCTAAACAAGCAGCCAGAAGTTATTCCTGGCCTTGGCATGTGGAAAGCACGGCCTAGGCCCCATTTATATTGTGTGTGTGTGTGTGTGTGTGTGTTTGTGTGTGTGTGCTCGCATATCTATGTGTTCTTGGTTTTGTGTGCACCTGCGTCTGTTACTGTTAAGCTAGTTTTAGAGAAAATGTTTCATTTGCTTTGGAGGTTACACTGACACACAAACAAGGGCGTGCACAGATGTCCTGGGAACAGCAGTGAAAAACAAGGCAAAAAGGGCCACTTGCCAAAAAGTGGTAATGGTGCCTTGATGAGGAGATTATCTGCAAAACACTCATTCTTTTTTTTTTTTTTTTTTGAGCAAAGTGTGATTATTTTGCATCATTTTCTAGATAAAAGCTTGCTCTAAGCTAAGTTCTGACATTGAGATTGGTGCCATAAGCATTTCAGGGCGACTCTTCTGTCAAAAATAACAATGATCATAAATGATGCTCCTCAATGCGGTCTTTAGGCTAAGACAAGCATAAAAGTGCCCTTCAATTACATTTACTTAATGTGCCTATTAAGTGTCCCATCTAGTGACTGGCCTCCCTGGCTGTGCATTCCATTGTGCGCACACACACACACACACACACACACACACACACACACACACACACACACACACCCATACTACTTTATTTTATGTGCTTTATTTTTACCCGCTCTGATGGATATAGAAATGTCAATAAATAAGCTGTTCTGCATTTCAATCTCATGAGGAAATCAATCTGTGTGAAAGATGTGTTCCTTACGGTGGTAGTGTATTTCTACTGGACAATAATAACAGGTAAAATCAGTAATTTGTGTTGGAAATAACTGGATCAGCCAGATAAAAGACCTGTGGGTTGTAATCATTTGCAACCTGAATAAATGGTCTGTCGACTCAAGGATGAGCTAACAGTCAGAGGAATGTACCCGGTAATCTGAGCTAGTTTACTGTCTTAAGTCCAGTGACCCCTTGTAACTTTATCTCCACTTCCCTCCCAATCTTTGTGTGACTTCTTTGTCTCTTCTCCACTTTCTCTCTCTTTCTCTCTTTTAGCCACTTTTCTTTGCAGTGGCCCCCTGATCAGAATTCAGATGCTGTAACATGAGAGGGAAGAAAGCGAGGGATGGAAAATTGTTGACTGAGTGTTTGGAATGGAGTTGTCTTTCTCCTTCACACACACACACACACACACACACACACACACACACACACACACACACTGTACCGTCATGTTGTTGACACACCTTAACTCCTCCAGGGGCCTGACTGACTACTGTACCAAGTCAGGTCTTGTCTTGCCTTCTCCAATTGTCTGTTGCAAGGACCTGAGCTCTAAAATATCTAGATGGAAACATGTTCTTCAAAAGCTGCTTTCTGCTGTAATTACACACCAGAATCATGCTATTTTACTTTTTAATGCCTTTATAGTGTATTCATTTGTGTATCAACCTATGGAAAAGTATCATAAGCATACAATAATATTTTGTGAGTACTCACTGAAAATCTTCCTAATGCATAATGTACAGGGTGTAACAGCACAATGTAAGAACAAACTGCATGAATGCAATGATTTGCACACTAATTGCGTTATTGCAGGTTTATAAGTGTTTTGTCTATTAGGGGGGTTTCATTAAGTATAAAAAGTTCATATTATTGTGTTCTTACACTGTTTTTCTGTAGGTTGATGCACAAGTTAATACACTAGGTAATCGCAGAGAGAGTGACCGCACCCCTTACCAGGGTCATCAGTGTTTCTGTGTCTTTTGTCTTGATTGTGAAGTACTTTGTAAACTTTGTTTTAGAAAAGCACTATACAAATACCAGAACAACTTATTCATGGTCAAAATGTTGGACATCTCAGATGCAAGTGAAAGGAAAACAAAACTGTACTCTATTAAAATGTTTTAATATAATGATTTTCAGTTAATTGTATAGAAAATACATGTACATCAAAAAGGCCTAGAGTAGGGCTCAGTGCACACATAAAAATACAGTACATTGACTGTACAGACTGAAAACTTAATTAATGTATGTAGCCTAAAGAGGGCAGTATCTAACAGCAAAACTGAGCCTAATTAGGAGGCCAGCTGAGACAAAGATTTCTAATTTCTAATGCGTCTCCTCGTGTGGCTATTATTGGCATGGTTGTGGTTGATATGGTTAGCTGTATAAGACTAGGCCCATGCTGTGAAAAATCTAGGCGACTGTAGGTTATCAGGCCTGTCATATAGGCCTGTTGTAATGAAATCAAACATAAAAATGCCCAAAGGAACTATTGCTATTCATAGACCAGTCTGGGTGGAGGCTTTGATATGCAATTTCTTTTTTTTAGAAAGACAAAGCTACAGGTCTTGCATTGCCATTTTGCCTATAAAGTATAACTGAATGCAACTAACGATCCAGAATGGTGTCCCTCCTGTGACGTATGAACCTGCATGAACACAGCTGTCTCGAAAACATCACTTGGAAATTTCATCAGTTTCACTGAACATCCCTAAACAAAAAGAACTACAGTAAACCTAAAGCTATAATACATTTCAGAATGATAGGCTACTGTACAAAAGACATCAGAACTAAGTCCCGAAAAGGTCTGAACCTGAGGCTTCTGTTTCCTAATACAGTGATTTAGTACATGATCATATCTTTTTTTGTTTTTTTTTTAATGTTCCTTAATAAGCACATTTCAATCAGAGAAGAGTCCAGTAGTCCAATTCCCTTCCCCCATCTCAAAACCAAAACATAAGAACATGTGCGCAGATCGCCATCACGTGCAGGAAAATGCCCCAACAAAACAGGGGGGATAAAAAAAAGAAAGTGATTGACAACGGCGGGAGCAAATCCACGACGCGATGCCGGGTAGCAACAAGATAAATACAAACGTGTTGACCAATCACAGAGCGCCAAGGGGGCGGTGCCACATGCCACTGTACGTACTATGTTTACTTCCGTCAATATCTCCAGCAGGGCAGAGGAGACACAGGCAGGAGCCATACAACAAAGGAGTCACTCGCAATAAAGGTTTGTTTAGTCGTTTTGTATTAATGACTACTTCTATTTTCGTGCGGTTCAGATTCTTTGTTTTATCCGTGTCTTGACTATATGTGTTGACTTGCGTGACAGCTACGTCTTACCTGCGTTTTTTAACGTTATGCCAACCTAACCAAAACCAAAAGGCTTCGATAGCCCTTGCTAACGCTGGAGTCTATCCAGCTTTTTTTTAAATTATTTAATTGCTCTATATACGTCATGGTTGTTGTCATGTGTGCTGTTATAACAATTTGTCTCTGTATGCCATTTTACATCCGAATGACTACACACACAGAAGAAGCATATTGTTATACAGCCATTGAAATTAAAAGTCATATGGCGTTACCTAAACAATTTCTGTTTGTTTTTTTTGTTCATTGTCAGTGATTGTCAGCCCATAATCTGATATTTACATGTAGGGTTTACAGATTCAACCCAGAACATAATTTAACCGTTGCCTGGTTGACCCTCCAGGTGTTTGGAGTGACAGCGACCCTCTCTTCGCACGCTCCCCGGCTGAAGGATGCCTTTCTTGGGCCAAGACTGGAGGTCGCCAGGATGGAGCTGGAAAAAGACAGAGGAGGGCTGGAAGAGGATTGTGTTCTTTGGACACGAGTTGGGAGACAACATCAAAGAGATAGACTTGAAAGAGTAAGAGCACCTCCTATTTACCTTTGTAAGCCACACCTGTTTGTTCAACAGTTGTTATTGGGTTTAACCTACATCCACTATAGACCACTACTGTGTCCATCTCTCAAACTTAAATGTCTAATGAATCACTTTATTAGCAGGTCATAGGCATATTTTCCTCTAATGCTTTGTCCTTTACCAACTGACTGTATAATACATTTAAACTATTTTACAATCAGTATTATTGGGACATGCATTACAATGTAAAACGCATTATTTGCCTAATCTCTCTAGATAATGACCTAATTCAGTATTTAGATTGACAAGTACTATTTCTTGCTGTTTTTTCTTAATGTGGAAGCAGTCACTGCATAGTATATACTTTACTTAAAGCCAGCTAGTGTCATTGAATGAGCACATTATGGATCGTCAACATCGCCACACTGTTTCATAATATTGGATAGTGGTTTCTTTGTATTCCATAGACTGAACAGGGTTGTAGCTGTGGATCTTTCATTCATTACGGATTTCACATTCACAGAGCTCAGCAGTAAACATGTTCAAAGTAGGCCACTTTTATCTCATCCCCTGTTGCTTTTTTTAAAGGTAGTGTTCCTCCTTTATAGATCCAGGGACTGGGGTTATTATAATAACATGAAACACAGCTGAATAATTAACCTTCCTTTTCAAGGCATTTTTTGTTTGTTTGTTTAGCCTCCCTTCTCTCTCCCTTTTGACTAGAATGGCTTTGAAGTCTTATGTCATTCACTCATGATTGTTTTGCTTTTTTTTCATCATCATGCCGGTCAATGTATAAGTAAGGACAAACTGGCAAATGCAGAATTAAAAACTTTAATATTTCCAAGTGCTTGTAATTACAGTATAGATTTCTTTTATCTGAACCCTGGATCGAAGGTTGCTTAGAATGAAATTTTACTAAAACCGATGCAGCCGAGAATAGAATAGATCTCATTAGCCCTGCAAATGGACTCTAATGATTGACCAGAGCTCACCGACTGCCAAGGCTCAGTGTGTGTTGATCTGGTTGTCAGACGCCTTCCAACTTCCACAGACGACCTCAAACTACTCCTGACTGTTGTATCCTGACCAGTTAACAGTGGCTTTAGATGGTGTGTTTACCCTTAAAGCAAGAGCACTGAATGGTCGTACAAAAAGAGCACAACTGTGCCAGTGGCCGAATGTGGAAGTGCTCAGTGGGTGGAAAAGGAAGTATGTGTGCAGCAGGGAGTGCCCAGGCCTTCAGCAGATGAAAACAGTGGCACAGTTCATTCTGAACCATGCTGCACTGATAAGGTACAGAGTAGGAACGGAAATTGTCCAATCAACTGTTATCAGGGCCATAGCAGAGAAACGAAGTCTTTGATGAAGTGATTTGCATCCGGTAATTGCAGCCTGTCGTCCCCACAGTGGCGTCATGGCAACAGACAGACTTGAGTATAGGGCTGAGTTGAGATACTCAGAGGGTAATTTCACATAAGGCAAACTCATCAGTGTATCCCATTAGAGTAAAGGTAAATATATGCTACAGCATTCAAAGTAACATTCATTGAGGTGGATGTTTTTGAGTGGACATGTTAAATGTCTATTTTCACAGTTTAATAATCTGCAGTACTGAGACTGGTTGTATTTCTCACTTTCTGAGAGACTTTCTGAGAGAAATTACTCTGCCAGATTCTGAGTATCATCCCTTCTAGAAAACAAACACACATATACATGCACAATACACATACACTCTCTCCAAACAGTATGACCAAACTGGTGTAACGTGTGAATCCTGTCTTAGAAATGTTGTCTTTCAAGGGGAATGCAACCCATTTTAAGACTTTACATATGCTATTCCTCTGCCCCAGGACAGTTCAGTCAGTACTTATGAACATACACCACTCTGTTCTAAAGCTAGACATTGGAGGACTAACCCTTTGACTTTGTTGACCCATAATAATTTGTGAGTTCTTGTACCCAATTGAGGTTTAAATTCTGGTTCATACCTGTTAGCAATGCTAGAATATAAACTTAATTTTGGTGTGACAACTCAACTTAGCATCTTATGGCTTCATAAAGTCAGCGCCTCATTCATTGTCTATGGAGCAGCCCCTGATTTTACAACCCAGTGGCATCAAAAAATCAATGGTTTTCTCTTATTTTCTAGCTTCAGGAAAGAGTGGCGCATGTTAACAAACATCAACCGGAGCACAGTAATAACATATGTGAATTCTTAAAATGGATGGCATTCCCCTTTAATTTCTACGAGGAATGCTAACAGTTTTTAGAAGTACACAAGAATAGGCAAATAGCTCCAAGAATGTTCAAACAATACCTATTATGCCTTTTTTTGAAATACTGTTGCTTCCAAAAGGCATTCAGCGAGCTGAAAGACTTTGGCTATTTCAGTCCCTCTGGTCTGTATTATATGAGCCCCTGTGGGCAGACAAGGTTGTCTCCCGGCAGGAGAGCTGGCCTTGTTATCTGCAGGAAACATATACTGACTGGCGGTGAACAGCATCAGAAAGGGAAAGATGAGGGGGTTTCCCATTCTTTCTTTTTATTGTCTCTGTCTGCTCATAATACATATGATGTGTTTGTGTGTGTGTGTGTTTTTGGGTGGGTGGGTAGGTGTGCCTGTTGCATGAATGTGTTTGTATATTACAAAAGGGCATCAGGCTACCATAAATGCCAAATTGGTTCAATGAGGGTTACTATTTATTTATTTATATATGACTGTAGTACCCTGTTTTCATTGAATTTCATAGCAATTGGCTACAGTACTGAGAGGAATCTCCGTACCAGTTGGTGATATCGCCCTCGTTCTATTGATCAACCAGCCGTACCTCACAGTACCACATTAGCCCGTGAGCACGCCACAGTTTCTTCACAGAAAGACAAACAATGACACTGCATCACACAATAACCAATGACATCATCTCTTCACACTGGCTGTCCTCCAAGCGCTTCCTCACGCAGAAAGGCTGATGACTTCATACAGTACTTTTGGCAGACCAACACATTTACCCCCTGAAAGAAATATAGCGTTATGACAGCCACTGGCATGACACAGAATGGTACATTAGTAGCCCAGATCGCAGCCTATACCAACGCCACCAGACCTGGGTCAACTAGTGTTTACAAACACTTTTTATGGATTATTTTTTGTCTGCTCAAGTGCAAGATAGGTACCAAAAAGCTGAGTGGTGTCAGGAAAATACTCAAACCTCAATTTAATGTACTTTCCTGTGACTGACAGTTTATCTGACACTATCTGATATCGTAATCTCCATGCATCTGACACTTTAAGCAGGATAAAACAAATGCTTACAATTATAAATACTATTTGAATGCTACACTTTCCATCTCTCTAAGAGAAGAGCATATGAGGTAACTTAACTGTCAGCTACATACAGCCTTCATCCTCATAGCTCATAGTGTCTATATTTCTGAATATTTTTAGATACCCAGAAAGGTAGCTGAGCCTTCTGTTGCTATGTGACATCTTTTATTGGCTCTCTTGAGGCTCTTGCTCCGTATGCATCCTCTGTGAAATGCTAGGTTATTGCATTCCTGACCTATAATTCACTGTGACAGACTCTGTGTGTGTGTGTGTGTGTGTGTGTGTGTGTGTGTGTGTGTGTGTGTGTGTGTGTGTATGCTTGTGGGATTGGATAAATGGATAGAGACAGAGGGATTACCGTAGAGCTCATTCATCCCATCCATTCGACTTCACAGACCCCACTCAGACACGCAAAGCCAAGCCTTCCCATATGCTTGAGGAAAAAGTAAATGAGTTTTTCCATCCATTAGCCTGTGTGTTGACTGAGTCGTTTTGGTGAAGAAATTGTTTCCCCAGCTTCTGCAAGCTGATGAACACAACTCAGCCCCTGCATTTTTTCCTGATTGGAATAAATGCCCTATTGTACGTATGTACTGTAGGCCTATTGTGTGAGTGGAAAGTGCCCAAACCAACCTCAGGAGCAAGTAAAACAATAGAATGCAATCGATGTATGAGAAAGCACATTCATTCTCTGACCTTATTTTTATCACTCTCCTCTTATCTGTGGACTCTTGTGGGATCAGCTAGCAAACTTCAAACGAACACTAACCATCTTTCTTGTAATTTTGCCATAAAAGCAGTCTGTTAAAAATGAAAAGAATATGACTTCATACTGAGATCTAGACTGTTCTCAGGTCAGGCTAATTTTTCCAGATGCTCTTTTACATTCTCTCTATGAAGAAACAACTCCACCCACTTCATTTTGCTCTTATGAAACATTAAAATGTGTAAGTTGCATTGATTTAATTGTGCGAAAGTAAACATTGAACAAAAAGTTCGGAAATTTGTGTTTGGTAGATTATTTCTCTGTTGTAACAATGCTTCTTGGCAATACATTTTATACCGTTGGAAAGCCTGTTTATTTCCCTTTTAAATGGTGACCCATTTGTAAGGAACATGCATTTGTGGGATGAGCAGCACAGCTGAGTATGTGGGTTACGCTCATGAAAAATTTGCCAAATCTTCTCTGCCAATGCCAAACAGCTTATTCTGCTGTTGCTATTGACTCTTGTTTTGAGCTTCCGGTACCCCCACGTGCTGACAATCAGGTACCTGATTGGCACCTGATTGGCAGCACCTGTGAGCATGGGCCCTGCTACAGTGGTCAATTGGTGTCTGCTCCAAGAATCGGCATGCCACGTTTGTCTGATCTCGATAAGGCCTGTGCGATAGGGCAACTTCAAGCTGGTGTTCCACAAAAGCAAGTTGCGGCATTATTTGGAGTGAGCCATAGTACCATCTCCAAACTGAAGGCCAAGTTCCATGAAACGGGGGATGTCAGAGACAGACCGGGAAGTGGGCGTCCCAAGAAGACGACACCCCAAGAAGACCGGTTCCTCACCCTTTCAGCACTTAGGAACCGTAGGCTGTCTTCTACAGATTTGCAGTCAAGGTTTGCAGGACGATATGGCACACGGCTCTCGGCCCAGACAATCCGGAACAGACTGCACGCAGCCAATCTCCGGGCTCATGGGGCTGCCAGGAGGCCTGCCATGACTGCCCTTCACCGTCAGGCCCGTTTGCGCTGGTGTCGGCAACACCTGCACTGGAACCTGAACATGTGGAGGAATGTTATGTTCAGCGATGAGTCCAGATTCTGCCTACGGAAGTTGGATCGTAGGGTCAAAGTGTGGAGAAGATGGGGAGAACGCTATGCTGATTGCTGCACCGATAGAGTAACACCTTTTGGTGGAGGCAGTGTGATGGTGTGGGGCGGCATCTCCATCACTGGAAAAACGAGGCTTGTCATCATTGGAGGCGATCTCAATGCAGAGAGATATCGAGATGAGATTCCGCAACCAGTGGCAATCCCATATCTCCACAGTCTGGGACCGAACTCCATCCTCTAAGATGACAACGCTCGCCCCCACAGAGCGGGGTTTATCAGAGACTACCTCCAGAATTTGGGAGTAGAGAGAATGGAATGGCCTGCCAACAGTCCTGACCTCAACCCAATTGAACACTTATGGGATCAGCTTGGGCGTGCTGTTCGTGCTAGAGTGACCGACACAACCACGTTGGCTGACTTGCGACAAATCCTGGTTGAGGAGTGGAATGCCATCCCACAGCAGTGTGTGACCAGGCTGGTGACCAGCAGGAGGAGGAGGTGCCAGGCTGTTGTGGCTGTGTATGGTTCTTCCACACGCTACTGAGGCTCCTGACTGTTTGTTAAATGAATAAATTGTAAAATTGCCAATATGTCTTGTTTCTTCCTTGTTACTGATAGACTTCAATCATCCAATCCACCAAACAACACCAAACAAGAGTCAATAGCAACAGCAGAATAAGCTGTTTGGCATTGGCAGAGAAGATTTGGCAAATTTTACATGAGCGCAACCCACATACTCAGCTGTGCTGCTCATCCCACAAATGCATATTCCTTACAAATGAGGCACCATTTAAAAGGGAAATAAACAGGCTTTCCAACGGTATAAAATGTATTGCCAAGAAGCATTGTTACAACAGAGAAATAATCTACCAAACACAAATTTCCGAACTTTTTGTTCGATGTTTAGTTTTTCTCATATGGACCAAGCTTCCCTCCAACCCCACAGACAACTAAGTGAGCGGTAGATATCCGATCTGCATTATTTTGTATTTGTGTGCCTTCCTGTTTCTGTGTGTACATTCAGTGTAATCAAGTCTGGTTGGTTGGTAGTGTTGCCAGTCAGGTGCTCAACTTCAGCCAATGGATTATTAATGCATGGGGAGTCAATTATCAGCCCAGTCCAGGCGCTTTGATCAGCCAGTCAAAGGTCATTAGAGAATACCTCTATTTACAGAGTAATAGATCTTGATACAGATCCCAAATTCCAGCAGGCTTATTGACCATGGTAAATATGGGCTTCATTCAGGCTACATTAGGCAAGGCAAGTGTGGCTGTGGCATTAAAGGAATAGTTCAGTTCATTTTACCTTAATTGAAGCTTTACTCCATGTACCTGCACTAATATTGGTTCATCAGAGCACAACCAGCATCTCTCTCTCCTTTCAGGCATCAATCTATCTCTTATTCTTATTATTCTTATTTTGTTTGAACATAATTTAAAGGAAATTAGGATTAGATGCACAGATGACAATAATTTTTTGGCAAAATAAACATGTTTTTCACATTACATGCTTTTAAACAAGATATATTTTTGAGAGGATTGAGGGTTCCGCTTCCCCCAGTGTGTTGTGTCCAAGACATAATTTTCTTCTCTGAAAAATCTGTTTAGCAATACTAACAGATTGTTCAAATTGCTCACAAAGCTGATGCATAATATCCCAGTGTTATTACTCTGAAATGCTTTGGACTACACAACCAAACTACTTGCCAAATGTCCTGTCATGAAAAGCAGGCAAAGTAACAAAGCTCTTTCTGATGTAGAGAGTTCAGAACAGAAGTTGAAGGATTTCAGTTAAGTTTTCTGCATTATATTCTTTTCATGATTTACCCTTTTAAATGAATAATAGATTATCTGCAGCATGTAGTATTAGTCTGTGAAATATATTTTTTTGCAGTAGAGAAAAATCATTGCTATTTCTCTACTGTAATACTTTTCTCTCTACAAAGAAGAACATTGCTGTCCTCATGCCTTATACCTTCGCAAGCATATTTTAGGGATCTGTTTAGGACAATGCTCAAAAACTTCTAGACACTACTAACACGACATGTATATTATGGAAGGCATCATAAGTGCAAAGCACAGGGGACTATAGTGTGTTGACTTTGTAGTTGGAGCCTCAGGTGTAAACAGGATAAACCTGAACTACTAACACAGATGTTGTGCGCATGGTTTTTGTGTTTAGGTCACTTTAAGCCGACACTTTCGAGTGTTAACTTCGGCTCAGACAAGCATAGGCCTAACGTGCATTCCCTGAATGGACTGCTGCATGTTGTCAGGCCGCCGGCACACAAATTACACAGAGAAATGAAGAGAATGCACTCCAGGATCGTTGAGGGGCTGACCACGACAAAACACAGCTAAAACAACAAGTAGCCATCCACCGCACACATGGCCTTGATTTATTCAGTTCATAAAGCATTTATAATCAGTGTATTGAAATACCACACACATACATACACACATAAACTATGTACATAAATACATAAATACACACTCCATTCCTTTCTGCCTCTTTTGGAGTTAATTTCAAGTCATTCATGGTATGTACAACATCTGTCAAGTTGAGGTCAGCTGCCAAAATGCTAAGATCCATCTCATCTAAGATGGTAAGACCACTTGACCAGGCAGGACCACTTGATTGCCTTAAAAGATTAAGGACCTCATAGTGTTTTGCCTGTTTTCTGAGAAATCACTGTCTGACAGGTCAGTTTTGTCCGAACGCCAGTCCTTCAGCCACTGATATTCCTTTCACCTGTGGTGTTTCCTCCATCACAGCAGACATTGTGATCCATTCTTTTATTTTGTCGCATCTGCACTATTCTGACTCCCTGTACACTTAAACCAGCATATTATCTGCAGATTACAGTAAACCCAAAATGCAGTAGCCAGATTTCTGACAGGAACTAAGAAGAGACAGCATATTACCTCCATTTTAGCTTCTCTCCATTGGCTACCAGTGTAATTAGGATTGATTTTAAGATTTTATTGATCACTTTTAAGGTATATTTTGTATTAGCATCTAGTGAAAGCATTTAATCTCCTATAAGTCCAAGCACAACCTGAGATCCTGTGGCAGCGCTCTTTTGGTCAGAGTTTTCTCTATTAGGGCCTCTGGGCTCTGGAACAACCTGTCCAACAAGATAATGTGTACCTGACATTAGCCAACTCACTGTCTTCTTTAAATACACATTTAAACTCACTTTTTATGCTTGCTTGTACTTGAACAATGGTCTTTATGTTGTTTTAATTATTCTGTGCATTATTATTCTTTTTTCTCCTTTTATTTGTGTGATATTGTTCACATTTTTATCAACTGCTCGCAATTCTATTTATCTTGTAAAGCAGTTTTTAACTCTGTTTTGATAAGTTCTCTAATCTAAATATAGATTATTATTGTTATCGTTGGTATTTGGTATTAATTAGTGTTATTACATGCAAACACACAAATGCTGGCCCTGACAACCACAAAATACTGCAGAACTCTGTCTGCCATGGACTCACCATGATATGCAACAGAGCGACATACTAACACCTATATGGCACACGCATATACATGCAAATAGACAGTGTATCTAAGTTGAAATTTGTGCTGGCGTGTGACCATATGTAACCTAATGTTGCATCAAAGATGGCACAATAAGACCAAGTCTGAGTGGTGCTGTCTCTTCTGAAGTTTTGGTGTTCTGATTGGTAATTAATGTGTTAACTTTCAGTGTTTCCCACAGAATTCAAATGTATTTGTGTTGGTAGGTGGGTTGGCAACGGGGGGGGGGGGGGGGGGTTTGAGTGCCTTTTTATTCTTGTATTCTTTAATATCTTCAATATATAGGCTAATATCAATAAAGGATCCCATTACCTGGATGGCTGAAAAAATATCTAATGTACTCCATTTTAAATAGTTCCATATGTCAAACAAATAACTAACCTGTATATATCTAAAGTACTTTGTGTCAAAGATAACATAACTTAAAAATATAAACAGTACTACACTGTTCTATTTGTTGCTTGCTTTTGTCTACAAGGTGAAGAATAGAAATGAGACACCTTTTACAGAGAAATCTGCTTTTCTGCCCCTCTGCCCTGCTACATCTCTCTGTGCTGTCAGTTTCACCTGTATCTTTACATCGTTAAATTACTAGTCTTTGACATTATTATCTACTCTGTTTTACTGCTCAGCAGTATGGGGCGCCGATTGTAAAGTGGCGCACACTGAAATTAACAGTAAGATTTCGCCACATTTAGCTCCAAACAACGTTTAAAAAAGTGGTGTGAATTTTTTAAAGTCACTTTTTACCAGATTTACAGCAATATTTGTGAACTTTGTCATATTTACTTTTCTTGTAAAAAATATATTAAATATAATGTCAATGTTAAATCTAAATGTTAAATGTTAAACCTAAATGTTTAATCTAAATCTAAATGTTAATTCTAAATGTTAAATGTTAAATCTAAATGTTAAATGTTAAACCTAAATGTTAAATGTAAAAGTCAAATGTTAAATCTTAAATCTAAATCTTAAATCTTAAATCTAAATGTTAAAAAAAAATTCACACCACTTTTTTAAACGTTGTTTGGAGCTAAATGTGGCGAAATCTTGCTGTTAATTTCAGTGTGCGCCACTTTACAATCAGCGCCCCATACAGCAGCTCCTCTGGTCCAGACTGTCCCTGCTCCTCCTCAGGATGAGTCCTTTTCCCTTGAAAATATTTTTCAATATTAATCTGAATTGAGGGAGCAAACATTCAGAGTCAGAGTGAAAAAGTTAATATTAAAGTTATCAGTCCACTCAGTGGATACTGACTAGCAGCTAGGCTATACAACGTGCTAATCTCGGAAACTCAGCTGTAGTCCGAGTAACGTTAACTGTTAGTTCTCGGGAATTCAATCGGCCGTCTTCTTGGCATGGAAAAAATTTTCCCTCACGTGTGTGCAGTGGGGGGCGAACAGACGGGTCCGGTGAGAGAGAGAGCGAGAGAGAGAGAGAGAGAGATCGCGTGGAGCAGTTACGGGCCGAGCGGATCAATGCGCTACACGCAATTCTACGATTAAATAGTGATAAAAATAAAATTTGTGGCGGTCAGTGCTGATATTGTGGCGGCCCGCCACAAAGTTCTCTATGTGTGGGAAACCCTGGAGGGGTAGAGCGAGGGGAGATTGTCCACTAGTTAATCGATCGCGGATGGCGTCGTTCTCTCGGACGGATACAAAAATACAAATAAAAAATGCTAAAATGGGTCGCCAAATATACTTTGGCGGTCGTTAATATACCTGGGCGGCCCGCCCAAGTAAATCTATGTGTGGAAAACATTGACTTTATTGATCCCTGTGGGGAAATTCTGCTTGCAATCCTCAGCAGGAGGTCAGAGTGCAGGGTGAGCTGCAGAACAACAACACTGGAGCTGCGTTTCATTAGTCATTTAACAGGCCCTCCTTTTTTCCCACTTTCTTTATTGTACACAAGTTCATGTACAAAGGTACAAACAGATACGTAGACAATAGAGACAACGATAAAAAAATAATAAACAAAAAACACATTTTACAATGCCAGAGTTTCTGTTATATGCAGTTAACAGGCCCTCCTTCACTTCCCCTCGGCACTTGGTAATACGTGGCACCATACGTAACGCGAGTGGCCACTTGCAGAGCAGGGGCGCAGGGTCCGAGGGGGAGCAGAATATTTGAAATGGAATGCACTTGCCCTTAAGCAGGCCTAATAATTAATAATAAGAATAAATAATAAAAAATTACACAGACCAATGAGTAATGAAATATTGCAGATGAGTTCATTTCATAAATATGTCTAAATCCTCTAAATGTTGTTTGTTTACTTGCATTTATATTTATCACCTGTTCGTGCACCGGAATTGACGGACGATCACAATGCATCCTGGGAAATATGCGCTTGTGAAGTCTACATCGTTGTCGACTCGCTCCCTTGGCCCTTGAAGGGTCGGTCTCAGAAAGTTCACTTGAGTTATCAGAGTAATGGAACGGCACTTAAGATGGAGGAGGGGATTCACCCGAGGGGAAGTGCCGAAGAGGGCCGGTTGAAACGACTAATGAAAGGCACCATGGGTATTCACCGACTTGCTGCAGGACACTTCTGCAGGGTGGATTCTTTAGGGGGCTTGAACCCAGGTGTCCTTAACCATGCAATTATCTTGTATTGAAAGCCTATTGGTCACAGACACAGTCATGCAACATTATTTACTTATTCCTCCCATGTCTTCTCTGTGTCTAAACAGGCTCTGCAATGAAAACAAAGAAAAGCTGTTTGTTGAAGATGTGTGTGACCTCACCACCAAAAAGAGGAAAAAGGACTTCTACAACAACAACACCAAATCTCAGTGTGAGTTGCAGCAGCACATTATCTCTATGGCGACTATGTCAAAGGTCTGTGGTATGAAAATTAAAGGCCCTTTGTGGAGAAAATGGCCAAGCAAAAAGTAGAGTGCCACCTGTTGTAACACTGACTGTTTCCACAGTAATTTATTGGACTAAAGACATCTTTTCACCCTGGAATGTATTACCTGAGATTTGAATATGAAAGTTGACAGCAGCCTATGTGACAGCTAATTGTGAGTTTTATGAGTAATTCAAAGTATTACATTTGTAATGTTTATAAAACACTGGTGTGAAACAAACCTATACACTGGATGCAGGGTGTGTTCAAACTATTTCACTTCTGCTTGAAAACGTGGGCCTTGCAACTTTGGGTTATGCATGTGTTGATAAGGGAGGTGGAGCATGTACTGTAGATGAAGGCACCGTCCATGCGTATATGGGCCTGGTATGCAAGTATGCAAGGTTCTCCAGGGAATCCTTCACCAGGGTGCAATAGGCCCTTTTCACAAATGTGGCTGACGTACTTCCACAGGGTATAGATCGGTTCTCACCATTGCCAGCAATGTTAAAGAGCAAACTTTCTGTCGCCTCCGACTTCGTCTGTGATCACTTATTTTGTGTTTCAACATGGCGTAACACAATACAGGTGTTACCATTGACATATCTTTCTGTTTCTGTTGTCAGACAACTGCGCAACTATAAAAAAGTTATTTGATCGAGGGTCACAAAATGTTAACTGGCTAACCAAGGCTGACAGTAATTTCTGTGCTGTTTTGTGATCCTTGATCAAATAACTTTTTTTATAGTGCTGCAGTCGCCTGACAACAGAAACGGGAAGATTATGTCAAAGACAACACCTGTATTGTGTTACACGCTATTTTGAAACACATTGTAACTGATCACAGACACAGTCGGGGGTGACAGAAAGTTGGCTTCTTAACATTGCTGGCAATGGTGAGAACCGATCTGTACGCTGCAAAGATGAAGTGGAAGTATATCAATCATATTTGTGAAAAGGGTCTATCAGTCATATTGTCATCGATAGGGGAGGGGGAGACATGGGCTTTCTGGTTTTCGTCACTGATTCAGAATGGGCAGGTAGAGAGGCTGCTGTCAGAAGTGCCTGTTTTTAAAACGAGCGCAAACTCCATCCAGCTGGTGCATCACCGCCCACCTGGGAGCTCTTGAAACAGCACAACACAGCATGAAACCACATCTCCCATTCGTTGTGATTGGTCGGCTCCCCACGTCATGTGCATTCTTCTAAAAAGTTGAACCTTGCGGCTGCTACCTATTAATACCGAAGACAGGAAAAGACAGGAAACGAAAAAAAAAAAAAAAAGAAAAAAAGTGGAATAGAGTGAACAATGAAAGTTCTAAAAAGTATATTTTCCATCTACAACTCAAACTCCTAAAGAACATATGTACAGTATATGTACACCAAAACTGAAATGGTCAAAGGATTGTACCTTTTTTAAGAGGTACAAAGGGAAGAGGAGAAGTTTGGCAGCTATACCCAGTGCTTAATTTGTGCCGGATCCTGCCGGAACAGGATCCGGCACCTCGCGGTTTTGGACTACCTGCATTCCAGTACTTATTTGCGTGGACCCGGCACCTCTGGTGACATGAAAGTTTTTTTTTTTGTTTTTTTTTTGTCTGCTATGTAATAATCCCAATAGTTGACACTTCCTTTCCCCTCCCTTCCAAAAACCGAATTGGTTCATTTCCATATGAAGACAGGTGATTACCCTATTAATCACCTGTAACCTAGTAATCACGTCACAGGAGTGAGCTGCTCTGCAGAGTGTGTTATGGTAAACTTCAGACATCGTCATGGCTAAAAGACAGTTGAATTTGCTGTCCATATGTCCGCTGTGTAGAGTATTTTTTAAGGTAAGCGTGTGTTTTTTTGTTTGTAAACTGTTCTCTGCTGGGACAATAACATCTAAATTCATATTTGCATAGATTAAAACAGAAATTATTTGGAGTGCGGACCTTTAAGTCTCACAGTTAAATATGTGGGACATTGCGCATGTTATGTTGAGTGTCCAGAAATAATTGGTAATATAATTGGTTGAGTGAAGGGCTGTAAACCCCACATCAATGTGGGCATTTCAAAACCAGCACGGTCCAGCTGAGTGTCGCATTTAGGCAGACTCTAGCTGCATGGCATGACCATAACACGTTTTATTTCTGTCATTTCATTATTCGCTGACATTGTTTCCTACGTTCAAAATAGATATTCTCTGAAAGTATTTGTGTTGAATATTGATGCGTAACTACTCAAGCCAGAATTTGTCTGGTAAATGGTTGAAGCCATTGCAGTTTCCTTGATGTGTTTATGTATGATTAGGATGTCTCACAGCCAAGTATGCGGGCATTTTATGTTGTGCACAGCGCAGTTATATCTTTAGTCCACTACTTGAAGGGCAGGTTTGTAAAAATGTTTGGACAAAATGTATGTAGCCTATGCAATAATCAAATATTGTTATAGGTCTGTAGTAGTCTGAGCTCTAAGGTCATATAGTCGGTCATTTCGTAATGCTTAGGCTGTTAGGTCTACAGTAAGCTGTATGGCTGCACTGAGCACCACCGTGCCTCCAATGCACTTGTTGTCTTGATATGTTCCGAAACCTTTTCCGTCCACACCGACTCACGGGAACACCGACCCCTTGGTGTTCCGGGACCTCATCATTTACAAATTAAGCACTGGCTATACCCCAATAAACACTGTTTTTTCTCTTCCTTCTCCAGTTGTTTTCAGGGATAAATGGATCTACGCGCAGAAGGGGAGCACAAGAGAGGTGAGCGCTGGAGCTGGAGGTGTTTATGTTGTGACTTGACCTCATGAGTGTTCGCGTGAAGGATTTATTGGTTGTTGAAGGAAACAGCGGGGTTTGCTTGAATCAAATAATTCTGTGTTAAACCCTTTGTCTGTGTGCACACAGCGACACGGATACTGCACACTTGGTGAAGCCTTCAACCGCCTAGACTTTTCCAGTGCCATCCAGGACATGAGGAGATTCAACTATGTTGCAAAAGTAAGCAAATGATCATCATGTGTCTTCATAAAGAATCCTTTTGAAATTGTTCTACCAGTTCTACAAGTGACTCTGTCCCTCTCTCTCTGTCTCTCCCTCCTTCCCTGTCTCTCTCTCCCAGCTTTTCCAGCTAATAGCGAAGTCCCAGCTGACCTCTTTGAGTGGAGCTGCCCAGAAAAACTACTTCAATATACTGGAGAAGATTGTCCGGAAGGGTAGGAGACCCAAGAGACAGAGAGATAGACTTATTACTTAGTTATACTGTGGACATACAGGTAGACAGCAGCCATATTTATTGCCAGCCCCAGCATCCTCCCTGATGTCAGAGCTTGTCAGTCGACCCCAGACCAATTCTTAGTTTAGGATCGTCCTACGTTGGTAAATAATAATAATAATAATAAACTTTATTTATATAGCACTTTTCAAAAAACAGAGTTTACAAAGTGCTTTACAGAGAAAATAGAAACAGACAGAAAGACAGTACAGTCAGTTAAAAGCCAAACCATAAAAATGTGTCTTGAGACGTGATTTAAATGTAGTAACGGATTCAGACAATCTTACAGTGGGAGGCAGACTATTCCACAGTCTAGGTGACATGGCTGCAAATGCTTTATCACCTTTTGACTTCAGTCTGCATGGTGGAACAGCCAAGAGACCTTGGTTGGAAGACCTAAGGGACCTAAATGCAGCCTCATATTTCACATTCTCTCCATCTCCCATGCCCTCAAAACCAAATGGTTAGGCTCTGAGCAGGCAGAAGACATCAGGTTTCATGGTACTATTTAGTCGTGGCACTCCTTCTGGAGCGAATGCCTAACCACAAAACCAGCAGGACCAGTGCGCTCCGTCATTATGGGGATGTGTTGCCGGGTGGATCAAAGGACAGATCTAGACTGAAGTCCATTCAGCCACACGTATCTGGCAGGGAAAACTTGGATTAGTTTACTTTGGTATTGAAAGAGTTTGTCTTTGGCTTCAGTAATGGCCTCAAAATACTACATAGAGTTGTCATTTCAAACTGCAGTCAAGCATTACTTGTGATGGAGAATTGTTTTTTTCATCAGTCTCTTCCAATAACCTTTTGTTTTTTTTCTTGTTTCTATTCTGAGGATGCCTGTGTGTCTCTCAGACAAATATAGGCCCTGCTTAGTAGTGAACTTAGTAGGGTTTAGTAGAGAGAGGAGAGTTTTTAAAGAAGCCTTAGCCTTTCCATAGCCATTTCCTGACTCTCGTTCCTTAAAAACACAACAGTCATAAGTCTTTTTTAAGACAAATATGGGTTCTGCTCAGTGAGGAACTTGGAAGAGGAAAGATTTTTTTTGTCTTATTATTTTTGTTGTTGCTGTGTTTGTATGGTCATGTTTCAGCTGGTCGTGGTTGTTTTTTTTTTGCATCTTATATGTTGTTTTTGTTGGGCTCTAGTCCTGGATGACCACTACAATCCACGGCTTATCAAGGAACTGCTGCAGGACCTGAGCTCGACTCTGCAGAGCCTGACTGTGGGTGTGGACAGGTCTATCCTGGTGGGCACCGTCAATATCTGGTTGTGCCGGCTGGAGAACATCCTCAGCTGGCAGCAGCAGCTCAACAACCTGCAGATCCCCAAGGTAGAGAGCGGATGGGCGAGGGTGTGTGTGTGTGTGTGCATGCATGCGCGAGTATGTGCATGTGTGTATCCCTTTTATCCTTTCCCAAAACCTGTTTCAATGTATGAAGCACCTCTACACTCCACCAGCTGAGTTCCACACTTTGTGTATTCCCTGTACCTAAACTTGTCTTAAAAGGAGGCGTAGGCTAAGAAGTGGAAAACCACTGTCCAATTATTCTCTCCTCAGCAAATGTCCGATGGCGCGTCGTTCAGTGACCTGCCGCTTCAGATGCAGAACAAGATCCTCTACAAGTTCTCAGATGCCAATGACATCATCAACCTGGGACAGGCCACATATACTCTGCAGATCCTCAGTGAGGACAGGAAGCTGTGGAAGAAGCTTTGCCAGTTTCACTTCTCAGAGAAACAGGTGAGAGAATTAACATACTTAACCATGAGACATGGATGAGCAGTAGTTCACAATCTGCTGCTGAATGTTTTTCAAGACTGATATACTTCAAACTTAAATATTAGCTTACGGTCAAGCATCAATGATAAAGTTCTCATTCAAAGTACAGTAATTAATGGCTGCCCAAGAAGGCTGCTGAGTAATTCCTCCCTTGACCACTAGAGAGCAGAGTTGCCTGAATTTACTCCTTTGTGGGGATCTCTCTCTCTCTCTCTCTCTCTCTCTCTCTCTCTCTCTCTCTTGCAAACACACACATACACTCAGAATTGGTGTTAATGTGAAATGTCCTTGATTTATGACATTTCTCTCTAATTACTTTTTAATAATTACTTTCCTCTCTCCTGGGTTTTTAGTTGTTAAATTGGATCAAACTCTGTGTATTTTTGTGCATATGTGTATGTGTCTGCGTGTGTGTGTGTGTGTGTGTGTGTATGTGTCTGCGTGTGTGTGTGTACGTGAACACAGTACTGTAGGAATTTGGTCTTGACTGAGAGCGACAACGTGGACTGGAAGCTGATGTACTTCACCTTACAGAAGTATTACCCCAAGAGGGAGCAGTACGGAGACACACTGCACTTCTGCAAACACTGTAGCATCCTCTTCTGGAAGGTAAACAAGGAGACACAACATGACATAAGCCTCACCAGTAGGTGTCGTGGCACTGCAAGGCACTTTGGCATAGAAGAAACAGCTTCTGCACACTCAGGTCGATGCAAGTTTCATTTATTGGTTAAGCTTTCGCTCTAATCGCCTTTCACTGGCATCCAAGCTGTCAGCTTAGTAGAAGTTAGAATGTGTGTATAATAAATTAAACCTGCGCTGTGCTGCATGTGCAGAAGAGATGTTTCTCACAGGCCTTGAATCTCTCAGGTTGTACGTAGGTCAGATCTGAGAGGCCGCCTATGGGATCAGGTGTCATCTTGGTACTAGAACATGCTGTTATTCCATGACCAGACAGACAAAACATCCATTATCGTTTGGTAGTCTCGGTCAAAGTCTCCAAAATACTTTGGTCCAATTACACAGTCTCTCTCACACTGATAGCAGTGCAAGTCTTCTCTGGATGACAGTGAGGAAGAGGGTGTGAAAGAATAATGAAAATCCTGCCTTCTATCTCTGCTTTCTAAAAAATATAATAAAAATAAACATTGATGTTGCCTTTGTACTTTGGCAAACTACAGATTAATTTACTCTCTAAATTCCTGAGGCCAACATAGAAATGATTTGTTCCACTTTCAATAAACAAGGTTCTGCGTGACGCACATCAGCACTTATAGGCTAACGCTAATGCTAACGGGTATGTGCTAATTATGCTAATCCCTGCTGCCCATGGACAAAATGGTAATCTGAGAACTCATACATGTATATGTAGGGGTCAGAGGTCAAGTAAATGGCTTGTTTGCCCTCACTGACACAGTAAACCTAATTTACAGGAACTATTTACTGGAATTATTTACTAGTCACAACATTGATATTATCCTCCTTGGCTAATTCCCGACACTCTTTAACCTCTGACCTCTCCATGCTTCTCTCCCTTCCTTCCTGGCTCTCTTCCTGGTCCCCCTTCTCCCTGATTCTTTAAGGATCGCCACCTGGCGTTATTATTCAAGGTACTTCCTGTCCCATCACGCCTTTCTGTCTCTTCAGTCGCCATTTTTGTTTTTACGTTGCCCTGACGATCTGATTTTATTTTTCTATGCATGCAGCTTTGTCTTGTACCTTTCTCTCTGTGTTTCACTTCATGGCCTCATTTAGTGCTCAAGGAATGTTTAGCGAGCGCTGCCATCCTTTCTGCTGACTTTTTAACGGCCTCTAACTGCGTTCTTTAAAACATTTAACAGCTTGTTTTTGTTGGGTCATAAATTCCTCTGAATGTTCAGTTCATGTGTCTGAAAGAAGCTGTCAGCTGTCATTTTGTCTAACGCCGTTTTTTAGCCAAATGTTTCTCTGTGTCTACTAATGTTCAATGTACTACTTGAAGTTAGGTATCCTCTGTTTTCCCGTTAATGATTTGGGTCTCGACTGTGTTCCAGGACTGCGGCCACCCGTGCACAGCCGAAGATCCAGACAACTGCCTCATGCCCGTCTCTCCCCAGCACTTTATCGACCTCTTCCAGTTCTGATCCTCCATGCTGTTCTTCAGGAGAAGGACCCATTTACCCCTCACTCCCAAGTGAAGTGCGTGTATGAGGTTTTGATGTCTTTTACCCAATTACAAAGGGCTGCAACTGAAAGAAAAGACTTTTTCATGTTTTTGTTCCTCACGCCCAAATGACGAGAAGAAAGGCAACTCAAGACAGATGAAAGAGAAAATAATATGTTTAATGATTTTGAGAATGTCAGAGATGGGTAAGATGTAAAAGACTTTTTCATGTTTTTGCTCCTTCCGCACAAATGTTTGTCTCCATGACAAGAAGAAAGGCAACTCAAGACAGGAAAGAAGAAAAAAATAATGTTAAAGGATTTTTAGCATGCTGGAGATGGGTAAACTGTATCTGGGGTTTTGATGGACATGGGGAAAGGTGCACATTTATACCTTGGGAGAACAAATTGACTAATTTGTTTAATGATTGTGTAGTTGAGGGGGTTGAGGCTACTCTGCCTGTCGCTCTGTTTTGTTTTGGTGATATTCTTCTGCAGTACCTGAATGCATGTCAAGTTAAGTGCAAGTCTCTGTTTACATATATTGTCCTTTGTGAATTCTTGCTGTGCTCTGTGTACATTCAAGGCATCGACACTAAAAGAAAATAATGTAAAAAATTGCGTTTGCCGTACAAGTTTTTACAATGTACTTTGGTCAGAACTGTCAAGTGGACAGGCAGGAGAAATGTAAAACCTTATTTATGGAAAAAATATTTTGTATCCTTTCTTCAACTTTTGTAATATTCCTTTACCATTCCACTACTCTTGATGGTACTGTCATGACTTTTACGGGACAGGATCTAGCTATATAATGATTAAATATTTCTAAAAACCTGTCCTTGTGTGGTTATTGTGTTTTGGGGAATTATTTGGCCTTTTGTTGGTTATTGTATGAGGAGCTCAGTGGACACAGGAGCCAAGAAATGTGAACAGTGGGAATATCAGTTTCATAATTCATATTTTTCCTAGGGCCTCTGACACCCCATTCTGTACTGGTGACTAAGGACAACTCTATCCAGTAGAAACCAGACGAGTCATCATCAGACTTGTGGTGTCACACTATAACAATGTGCAGCCTGGAGCTGCTGCTTTGACAGTGAAAGGGAGACAGACTGCGGATTCATAGAACTGGTCTGAACTTAAACATCCAAATTAGCTTCATAGAGCTATCAGTTGTAGGAAATATACCCATACTAGTAGAAAATCATCCTGGGTGCTATCACTGCTATGTTTTTCCATTGTTTCCACTTCATTTTTAGTGCTGTCCATCAGTGCAATGTCACACATTAAGAGGGAGAAAAGTCTCTTCAGCAAACTAGATAATGCCTAAGGCCTTTGCACAGTACTGTATATTTGCATGCTCAAATACAGAGAAGATGTTCTCTTTTAAAAGGGGAATTCCATTGAAATTGACCTCCACAAGTTGACCCTTTACTAAAATTAGTAGAAGACGAAATTGGCAGTCACATCCTTGTACTAAGTTAAATATTTAGGAATTTTGGCACAACATGTAGATGTTTAATATTGGTACAGGAAAATTATTTTCTTTCAAACAACTGAAATAAAATCTTGAGAAATTTTAGCAAAATAATGCTTAAATAATATTTTTGGTTGTTTTCCTTTTTGAAATGGTCTGAAGCTATGGAAGAGGCTGGCCGGCATTAAAGGCCTTGTGTTGACGGACTGAGGTAAACTGTTTCTGTTTTGGCTACAGTATCAGTGTAAACCATCCCAGTGTTGAAAGCAACGTCCGGTGAACCAAAGCGTACATTCAGTTCAGACTGGCAGGTGTTGAAATAAGTAGAGCAAAGACTGTCCGGGGTACACCTTTATTCTGGTTGAGAAAATGCGACCCTGCCTTTTTGTAAATACAGGATACAGGCATCCTTGGCAGCGGACCCGTATCTGTGCACACTCTTGGCTGCGATGAGGCAGACTTCAGTATCAGACAGATTCAGTAAACAGATTCAAACAAAGAAAAAGAAGAGAAGAGAGAAGAAAAGGCCAGCGGCAAGAATTTTAACTATTTGCCCAGCCACCTGCAAGTGGGAAGCGTTAAAAATCAGAAACAATCATTGCAGAAACGAAAATTACTCTTCAATATCTCAGTCATATAGGATATTCAAATACGTGAACACAGCACAAAAGATCTGACCAGCTTTTCTCAACACAAATCAAAGTCCAAACTACTGCTCAAGCACCTGCCGCTGGAGAAGCAAACGGCACCCAGGGATTCTGGTTCGTTGCTGTTCGAAGCGTCTCAAGGCGGCTGCAGCAGAAGTGCATGCTGGGAGGACGCATGGCAGGTTTTTGGTCAGAGAAGGTGGTTTGGTCAAGTACAAATTTACAGCAAACACATGATGCAGTTCATCTGATAAGAGGCACATCACAGGTTCACGGCGTTCACGGCTTTCTTTACAAATAGTAGTCTTGGTATAAACAGAATTTGGCTCTAATCTTTTCATCAGTACAGTTTATATAAATATCATTCAGCATCAGATTTATATGAGTATCATTCTATGACACTGGGGGGGTTGCCTTAATTTTTACACCACATAAGTGGACATACAATCATTCATTACCCCCCATATGATCCCAAAACATCAAGGGGAACCTCAAACACAACTGCATAGATCCCCTCTCTCTCCTCTCACTCCCTCCCTCTCTTGCACACACACACACAAACACACACACACACACGCACACACACACACCTAAAAGTCCGGCGCCCAAAAAGATTTCATAAGCTGTTTCATGATTGCACAAAGCACTTAAGCCCATTATCAACGTATAAGTTAAGGCTTCAGACTCACATTCTTCACTCACAGGCTTTAACTGCATAGAAGGAAAAGTGTGGAAAATCATTCTAATATAAAGCCGACAGTAGCAGGCCGGTAGGTTTGCATAATTCCTCATCAACTCTTTTGGATTAACAGTAAAAAAAAAATCATTGTTCTCATTGCTTGGTAATATAAAATGTCTAAAGGCCAGTGTTTATCACAGTTTAAATGGTACAGTAGTGTAAGGCTTTCATGTGTTTTTTTCCTTCTATCTCATTGATTCAAGATGGCAACTCTGTCTCAAACTGGCAGCTCAAAGCCCACAGATAAACCTGACACATATTGTCTTCAAGGTTTCTACAAAGTTAAAAATATAATATATATATATGGTAAGGACTTCATGTGTCTCATTCAGGGCTACGCTACAGCTTCTCAACACCAGTTGACAGGTTTCGTCAGGAACTACAGAGACAAACAGGTATTTGGTTCAACTCTTCATCCTCTTGAACTGATGGAGCAGAGGCGAGGGGGGAAGGGTGGTGTCTCAGGTTAAAAAAAAAAGGGGTGTGGCTATTATTTAAACCCCTCCCACGAGCTCTCCGACACAATCCCTCGACTCCTCCTGCTGATGCCGGCCAGTTTGCCTTTGGCACGGGCCGTCCACCTGACCGCCGTGGAATCCCTGGAGTCCGACAGGTTAGCGTAGCGCGACGAGTCTTCCTCCGGGCCCCGGCCGCCCCAGGAGGCCAGGCCCAGTGGGAGGCCCAGGGAGTGGGGGAAGGACACCGGCGAGTCCCCGGTCTGGCTCTTGGCCTCCGGGGCCTCGTCGGTCGCCGTCTCGGTCCCGTCCCCGAGGTGCGGCGGCTCCCAGCCCTCCATCTTCTCCAGCTTCTTGGCGGGTGAGATCTGCCTCATCGTCATGGTGACGCTCTCCCAGAAACAGTGGCTCTTCTCCGGCTTGTCCTTCTTCTCCTTCTCGTCGTCCTTGATTTTCTTGTGAGATCTTGACCGTGAATAGAGAACAGCAGAGAGAGAAAGAGAGAGGTACATACTTCAACAAAAAGTTGCAGCATACCAATATATACATTATACAGTAATATATACAGTAATCAGGAAGTGGGAACTACCTTGACCACTCACATCTTAAATACAACAGGATACTGGAATATGAAGACATAAGAGGCAGGATGGGAAGCGGGTGTGTTTCAGACATCTAAACACTGCAGAGTGGAACCTTCCCCACACAGCGAGCCATTATATAGGAATTCCCAGTGGGTTGATTTATTTGGGTTTTCCTCTCCATACATATTCCACTTCCTCAAGGGGGTCGGGAAGCTGATGAGGGCTGGCGAACGCAGCTCTATCTTATACAGTATGTAAACTAATATGAGTGGTTGGACATGCAGCCATTATTTCCATTCAGGTGTGTAAATATTTTTCCTACACCCACTTGACCAGTAATGGCCACCGAACATATCTCCATTAACATGATGTGAACCAGAAACGGTGAACGCAGTCATGACTAACAGAAGGAGCAACGTAAGAGAATGCTGTGAAGGGACAAGAGACTAGAAAGATTACTGGAAAAAGGTTTGATATGTGAAGGTTTTGAAGGCATTTGCCTGTCTTTCTATGTGTATGCATTAGGGTTCGAGCAATATGGGTTTTTCAAACCAAGATACGAATATCAATATGTTCTACCAATATTGAATATCAGATTCCGGATTCAGCTTCCGCCTAGAATTGTATTCTTGGCAGGGTGAAAAAGCCTCTATAACAGCCATTAGGACATTATTTGACACTAAAAGTCATCGAAATCCAGACTAATGAAATTCTTTTATGGTTAGGAGCTCCTTAATTCAATTCAATGGTAATTCAATTCTGGGATACATTAGGCTTTTAAATGAAGAATGAATTTACAAAAACCTTGCTGAACTATCAAAATGAATTAATAAACTGTGCAAAGAATATAAACTTTCCTTGCAAGATTAATCAGTCTCTCTCTAGCTGCGGTCAAGGAGGAAGTGGTTCCATAGTGTAGCGGTCATCACGTCTGCTTTACACGCAGAAGGTCCTGGGTTCGAGCCCCAGTGGAACCAGATCTATAATGTTGTGACCTGGAGGTTAAAATGACTTGTTTATAACCTGGAGATCACAGTGTTTGTTTCATGTCGACAGAACAGGTTGACATCTTGTTACTGTAAACATTTGCGTGTTTAAAGAGCATGTTCTTATTCCTATTAAAAGGCTTAGCTGATGAAGACTGTGATGCACAGTTGGTTTCGCTACTGTTGACAAAATGCACTTATTGTAAGTCGTTTTGGACAAAAGCGTCTGCTAAATAACGTAATGTAATGTAACCTCCATCACTGACTGACTGATATCTGATATTTAATAAAAGGCCAATATCAGCCTGATATATCTTCAAACCGATATATCGGTCTAACCCTAGTGTGCATGAATACTGGCTCTGACAAGCTGTAGTTGGCCTCTGTCCACACATAAAAGACATGATAAACACATACAACCTGTCCTCCACTCATAAATCCCCATACAAACCATGTTGTTTCAGATCATTGTTGAACCTAATCTAAACATTTATAGATGTTACATTTATTTATACAACTATTTGGATTTTTCTCAGCCTGCCGTCAAGTTAACCGCGTCGACTAACATATTTATCTGTCAACAGGCTGTAAAATGGAAAGACGTAATAACTTTGTAATGCCAACAGAGCAGGGCTGTAGTAGTAGAGACCGATTTTGGCGGTCTTGGTCTCATCTCTGACTCGTAGTTAATATGACTCGGACTTGAATCGGTCTCGGGTGAATTAACGTTACATAATATTATTGTTTTTATAATTATAATCTCTTCTAAGAAAGTGACCGAATGATACAATTTTCACAGTTGATAAAGTTATGCGCCTACCGAAAGGTTTAGTGACTGCTGATTGGTGATATGCAAAAAAAACCTCACCATGTCCATATGTAACGTTACTCCTGCTCTCGCTCTGTCTTTCTCTGTCTCTTTTCATTCGTCTTCGCCTTCTTAAATTGCTCAACGTTAACGTAACTGTTCATAATGTCTGCCAATTCTTCGGTCATTACATTTGCTAACCTTAACCCTAACCTGACATAAGATTATTTCAATAATATGATTAAATTAAAATGTCATGCCAGAATATTTTCAGTCAAGCAATGCTGAGAGCAGCATATGGTTGTGGAGCAGTAAGAAAAAGTAGGTGAAATAGATTAATCCACTTCTAGTTAAGTAAAGGTGCAACTACTGTATGTTATGAACATAAACAAGCTGCCTACATTTAATTTTGTCCTCAAAACATGCTAATTTTGTTGAAATGTCTTTAGAAACCTCCCTTCTATTTTAGGCAATAAACAAAAATATGCTATTTTAGTCAATAAATACAATGGTAGCCTTGGATAACACATTGCTATGGTATTGGTCTCGAATTGGACTCGTAGTTTTGCGGTCTTGGTCTCGACTCGGTCTCGACCCGCTCAACTCCCCCTGGTCTTGGTCTCGACTCGGTCTCGACCCCCCTCGGTCTTGGTCTTGAATCAGACTCGATTCACCAATGACTCGATCTGGACTTGGACTCGACCAAGGCGGTCTCGACTACAGCCCTGCAACAGAGACTGGTTGCTCCACCAAGGCCCGTGTGCATCAATATCACGTGTGTAACCTCACCCTCTGCGGTCGGCCAGCTTGACCCCGGTCAGCAAGAAGTGTTCGTCATCTTTCGAGGAGAACATCTTCTTCTCCCTCCTCTCCTTCTTGGACATGATCTTCTTCACCTTGGCCTCCTGAGAGAAACCAGCAGACATGAGAAGCGTTTGACTTTGAATCGCAGAGCCGGAATGACGAAACTCATCTGTTGCAAGTTTAGCTCGCTATCTCGGATGCCTCTTTGTGAATGATTTATGCTCCCCAAGGAGGATGAGTTAATAAAGTCAACCTTATTGGAATTTAGAAAAGCAGCCTTGTGTTCAGATTGATGCATTATTGAAAGTCTTTTATGGGTTGTAAAGGGGCTTCATGGGCTCTGGAGTCATGAAACTCGCTCTACCTGTAAATGTAAATCATGCAAATCTCCATGTAAAGGTAGAACATGAAAATCACTAAAACTGCAGGTAGAAGGTTTTTCTGCAACAATAAGCCTTTAGGTAAGTTATGGTACCCTTATGGAACTTACCCTTATGGTAAGTTAGTCGATAGTAGCCCAATACTTCATAATGTTATACAATAGCCGTACTCCCTCTGCACATACAACCTACTTCACCATACACACAGGACAATTTTCTTATCGTTGCTGTTGGGTGAAAACCTCATAACTCACTAACAATTTTGTCCAACTTCCACTGAAGGATTATATGCTCCTTTACAGGTTGCGAAAATTCTCTGGCCCTTGGGTTCATGAAACTTTTTCAAAACCAGTTAGATAAACTAAAAAAAAAGACTGTTTTTCTTCATTCCTGACATTTTGGAGATAAAAATGTTTCATCCAGCAACAAGGTTTTCAATGCTTTGCCGGGCTTTCTTGTCAGGTCACTGTGACCACAATATCCCAAGGTTATTATCTGCGAATATCAAAATGAGGTCTTTATTTTCAGGAGCAAGCATTCTTTTCTGTTCTGTTCTATTCCGTGTCTGCTGGCATTCAGAAAGGATTGAGTACTGAGGGAGACAGAGAGAGAGAGAGAGAGAGAGAGAGAGAGAGAGAGAGTCTGAGTGATGTTGACTTGGCAGTGCGTACACACCGCATTCCAGTGGAAGACCCACCGCTCCCTCCGAACCCCCCGGACTCTCCTGTCACATCAGAATTCCTCCCTGCCCTCGCCGCTCTCCTCGGAGCGGCGGTACCGCCCCGCTCGGCGATTACGGAACACAATGTTGGCTCCGCTTCTCTCCGCGCCTGGGAAGCCTTCCCAATGTCAACCGTCAAGGTCATAACGTTTACTCCTACTCACATCCGCGTCTGCGTTGCCTTGCTGTTATCGGGACATTCTCAGTGTGGACGGCATTGTTCAACGATGAACTGGCGACCCTTTAAACGGTTTCTTTCCTGCGCTATTTTACCTATAGAGGAGGTACTCAAAATCCTCACACACACACACACACACAACACTCTCTTTTGTTCCAGACCAAAGGATGTGACAACACCGACAACAAACAAACAAGCAGCTGGAGGGGGAAGCAGTCACCTCACCAGCCACACAGGAAGACATACAATACTAAGAACTGTCTGTCCCGAGATCAAGCTTCAGAACTTCACAGTACATGGCTTTAAACAGCACAGTTTGTACAAAACAAGGGGATATACATAAGCTCTACATTGTCATCCGGCACACATAAGAACACACACACATCTCTATGTCGTACACACACACTTACAATATATGCGTGTACACTTTCTCTCCTCTATCAGAATCGGCTCATGATCTCTTCTCGCACTTTTACTTTACAGTTATGTGGCATTTGATCTTTACTGCAGCAGACTATGGTGTCTTATGCCAGAGAGATGCACAGTTGCTGATTAATGAAAACAACTGTCCTCCTCTTCTCTCCTCTCACCATCATAACATCCCCGAGGGCGAGAGCGCTGCCATTTTCCTGTGTGTTTATTATCATCAAGAAATATTCATAGAATTTCATCTGTCAGCTATTTCAACACACACACACCTCCATCCCTTCTCTCGGCCTTACTCCCTCACTCACGCTCTCTCTCTGTCTCTCTCTCTCTCTCTCTCTCTCTCTCTCTCCCTGCTCCCCTGTTGTTGCCAAGTGTAAACTGTGGATCAGATTTGCCGTAGTTAGAGCTTTGCAGAACCAGAGATGCCAGCAGAGATTGAGTGTGTCTGTGTCTGTCAGTGGTGGAAAGAGTACTACAACGCCCTACTCAAGTAGAAGTATTGTTACTTTGCTGATATCTTAAAAAGAAGTAAAATTACTGGTGTAAAAAATCAACCTAAGTAAAAGTGAAAAGTAGCTCATTTAAAATGTGCTCACTGTTACTAAATAAGAGTTACTTTTTAGATTTTTTAGAAAGGAGAACTTTGTTACATATGATCCTTCCCATGCAATTATAAAAGAACGAGAGGACAGAGTTCAAGCTCTATTATTTTCATTGGAAAAATTGGAAATTACAAAATAAAGTGCACAAAGAAAAGCCAGATTACTCTTCTCTTCTTTGCTGACTGACCGTTCACTGCAAAGAGATCCAATTTGTCAATTTATTGTCAATTGTCCAATTTGTGTTGCTTATGGAGAGCCACATAATTTGTACTCTGTAATGGATGTGATTTAAAATGTAGTGAAGTACAATACTTAAAAACACAAGTAAAAACACAAGTACACAAAAATGGTACTCAATTACAGTAATGTGAGTAAATGTAATTAGTTACTTCCACCCTTCATGTGTGTGTGCATGCATGCATGCGTGCAAGTGCGTGCACACTTGTCTGCCTGTAGTTAAATTCAGGCTTTGTGTGTGTGTGTGCAGGCATGCATGTGCACTGATACAGAGACCTGCGTATTCAGTATTCTCTGCAGCATTAACCTGCAGGCCTCTGGATCCAAAGCAGCTCAGTGCCCAGTAATCTCTTTCTGCCCCAGCCAGCCAGCAGGCAAACCAAGCCACTCACTGAGCTTTACCTCCAGCTCCATGCCTGGCGGAACAATAGAGCTCTTATTGGACCGAATTCTTCCATCCATACCTTAGAGATGGAGCTGCGAGATTAAAGAGGCATTTCACCCAACACCGTTCAACAGCCTTTTAATTTTGGAAATATTCTATGAATCATGGATATCAGACACAATAATGGCAAGGAGACAGGATGAGGTGTCTGGGTTTTGGAGGCTGTGTGAAAGCCCTTTGGGTGGATTGGTTCAGATCCAACTATGACCTTTGTCCTCTTTCTTGTGTCTCCACTGTACGCTTTGTTAGAAAAGCAGAAGTGCCATTAAAAGGGTAATTCAAAATATCTAGAACTGGACTCAATCTGAGACAGACAAAGGTAACTTCCTATTCTTTGATGCCAAAGCTGAAAACTCCCATGTTCCACTTTGTGCTTATCCTAATATGAGCACTAACCGACTGCAGCCTTCCATACTGACATGGCAGCTGCTGCTATTTTCAGCCTTGTTTTTCTTCCACGGCGATTGTTCCCTTCCAAAGGCCCAACTCCTCGAAAGAATGCTGCGTTTCCTTCCCTTCTCCAGCCCAGCCAGCCCTGTCCTCACTTACAAACAGGACAGGTTATGAAATAGCGACATGTCCTGTGAACCGAGTCGCCCACAGTAGCTTTAGAGTAGGCAGCCGGCCAGAGAACGGCGACAATACGTAGCGTGTGAGGTTTACACTCCAGCTTTACATGCTCAGGAGACATGTGGTAAACAGTTTAGACAAGGCCGCACCTTTGAGTAAAGAGTTGTCAACACAGATCATGAGACATAACGTTATCTGTCATGACCAAACACACAGCACACACTCGCACTCACACCGGGGTCGGGGCCATTCATGAATTGAATTGAGAATGCATGGTAAATTCCATTTAAATTCCTGGAGTTGGAATTGGAATGGCACCCAGCTCTAAGGAAACAGAATTGGAATTGAATTGGAATGACAGGAAACAGAATTAAATTCCATGAAATTCCACTTCCATGCTGATGTGTTTATTCATGAACTGACCCCAACCCTGCTTTACATACTGTTTGAACTGAGCACAGGCACAGATAGTTGAACTATAGTTGCACTTGTCATCAAACCCACATCATAAAGCCCTTATTTACATATACAACGTTTACAGAGCGAAGATGCAACTGAACAAGCTAATCAGTGTGAGCGCACACACACAAACACACACACACACACACACACACAGACACCACTCTATCCTTATGAGGACTTTCCATCCATTTGTTCCCTAATTCGCTAACCACTCCAGTACATGCCTACACTTAACCCTTACACTAACCTAATCCAATACTAATTCTAACCTTAACCCTAAACCCAAGTCCAAATCAAACCTAAACTTAATCTTAACCCTTATTCTAACCTAATCATAACTCTAACACTAACCCTAAACTCTAAACCCTAAACTTGTCCCTTGAATAAGTGAGGACTGACCAGAATGACCTCACTTTGCAAAAATGACCTTACTACTTACTACAGACTCAAACTGGGTATCACAAGGATAAAAGTACAAGAACACACATACACACACACATATGCGCGCACACACATACACCATAACAACAAACAAGACAGTTTCCCAGTGATAAGGTGAAGGATAAGCTAGGGGATGATAGCCGACCGCTGGCCTGTTTACAGATAAACACTGCAGCCTCAGCACTGCTCCACTCCCTCCTGCTTTACCTCAGCTGTTTTGTAGTCTGACAAGGAGAAACTTGTGTGTGTGTGAGAGAGAGAGAGAGAGAGAGAGAGAGAGAGAGAGAGACAGAGAGACAGAGTGTGTCTGGATTAGGGGGTTGAGGTGACTAGAAGGATGTGGGTTTTTCAGTAATGGAAGATTGGCTGTTGATAGGGTTACACAACTATGATTGTCTGAATATGTGTGTGTGTGTGTGTGTGTGTGTATATATATATGTGTGTACAGTAAATGCAACTGTGAGGGAGAAGATAAGAGTGTGTAGGGCGGGTACAGATGTGTGTGTGTGTGTGGGGGGGGGGGGGTATGTATTATGTAAAAATGAAATGGAAAGAATGTGAAAGGAGGGGGCAAATGAAGAGAACATTTAGGGGTAGATAGCTAGTGTGTGTGTGTGTGTGTGTGTGTATTATATTTAAATAGCTGTGGCATTGTGCTGTTTACCTTGGATACTGGACTGACAGGCTCCTCCTCCTCCTCCTCCTCTTCCTCTCCTTCTATGTCTTTGTCCTGAGACACACACATACATACACACACACACACACACACACACACACACACACCAGCGGTGAGTAACACAAATAGCAGCTACCCCCCCAACACAAACACACACATGCACACACACACCATCCACACTACACACAGCAGGGATGCTGTGTGTGGAGTGTGTGCAGGCCTTCCTGTAAGAGAGAGGCTAACCTATTTCTAGAGCTGTAACATAAACACACAGTGTTTGGAAGGTGGGATGGAGGGAGGAAGGGAGGAAGGGAGGATGGAGGAACGAGGGCAAAGCCACTGAACTCAGAGGGAAGAGTTAAACAAAGGAAGAGAGAAAACAAATCCTGTCACCTATGACCCATTCCCCCGTAGGAGACAGCTTTTGCATTTGAAGGAAAAAGGAAAAAGGTGGGGGAAATAAAAATCACTACAATTGGTTAAATCATATGAACAAGGCAGCAAGAAGTCATCAGACAGCTGAACTGAGCCTGAGCTTAGCGAGGCGAAGCCAGAATTCCTGTAAAATGATCAAAGCTTTAAGCAGCACTGCTACAGGACCACAGCGGAGAGAGAGAGAGAGAGAGAGAGAGAGAGAGAGCGAGAGAGAGAGAGGTTGGACATGCCTGAGCAAAGTCTTCTGGGTCTCCGCCACCTGAGCTGATCAAAGACACACACACTCACACACATACTGATGACTACTGACTACTGTTAGAGTGCAAAAGCATTAACAACCAGGAACAGAGGGAGAGGGAGGGAGAGAGAGAGAGAGAGTGAGACAGAGGAGTGGGGGGGGGGGGGGGTTGAGGGAAGGGGGTGAAAGAAAGTCTGGGTCTGTAAATGCTTCAGGGGGAGAGAGTAGTGTTTCGGCAAACGCTCCTGACAACAGAAAGCAAGAGTTTTGCTTTCGCACCTCGGGGCGGGGGGGGGGGGGGGGCTCTCTTTCCCTCTCTCTTTCTCTCTCTCTCCCTCTGTGTGTGTGTGTGTGTGTCACTTTTGGCACAGCATTGTCTGATAAAAGCCAGATTACCCAGGCGAGAAAGACGCACGGCGAATTCTAACGCAGAAAGTTCAAAAAGCGCCATCCGTAATTACGCAAAAGCCCTCCGTCACACTCCGGCAGTCCTCCACCTCCTCCGGACCCGCTGCCTCTGAAAACACTGTATTGCATTTAACATGACGCAGAGGGCTTTCCGATAAACCCCATTTTTACCCCGGCGTCGCGGATTATGACGATTTAATTTGGCCCTGTGAGGCAAAAAGACTCCCGTTTGATCCCCCTCCCATCTTAAACCTCTCCCCTTCAGCAAAGGATCAGCTCAGCTATTTGTCTCTCTCCCTCTCCTCTTCTCATGATTTACAGCCGTTCGATGCGAAGACATCTGAAGTTCTGCTCGGGCCTGATCTGTAATATAATGATCCGGCTTCACAGAGAGGAGTATAACAGTGGGATTAGAGCGGCGTTATTGAAGTATTCAGGTGTTGTTATGCCGCTTTAAGCCGGAGTCAAACAAGCACACACACACAATTTACACACACACACACACACACACACCTGCCTCTCACAGCCTGCTGAAGTTCAACAGAGAGTGGTGGGAAAGCAAGCTGTGGCACGGGTCTAGTAGCCCTAAAGCACCGTGGAGGGAGGGAGGGAGGGAGGGGGGAGGAAGGGAAAGATATTAACTTCAAATCCTTTGTTCTCTCTCCTCGCTTCATGCTCTTTTGCCGTTTTCTCTCTCTTGTCCTTTGTGTCTCTTCATGGATTAGGCCTTTCTGTTCGTCTGCCTCTACCTGTCTGACTGTATCTGTGTTAGTTTCTCTCTCTCTCTCTCTCTCTCTCTCTCTCTCTCTCTCTCTCTACTACCTGCCCTGTCGATTTCAATTTCATCTTGCTGTATTGGCACGGCATGTAAATCCATCTGTGTTGGCAAAAGTGTATAACGGGGGGAAATTGTACATAAATAAAAGAAAAAGAAAGAGAAAATAAAAGTACATTTAATGTAATAATGTAATGTAATGTTTAAAGAAAATGCAACTTCATTATTTGCCCTATAATACAGTATATGTTGCACATGTGGTATGTTTGTATAAATACATTAATGTGAGAAACTCATAATATTGCATGTTGTAATATTATCCCTTCACCTACTTACACAGTATACATACATAACATTCAAGTACCAAAAATTTTAACATTTCATTTTGATGGTTGTCTGTGTCTGTATCTGTCTCAATTCAACTCAAAGAAGCTTTACTGGCATGGCAAAACAAATTTATATCAAAAATTCAAAAAATGCTCAAAACAATCTCTTTCTTTCTCTCTCTCTCTCTCTCTCTCTCTCTCTCTCTCTCCCTCCCTCCTACCTTTCCCTCTCTCAACAGCCGCCAGTTTGCCAAGGGAAAGATTTGAATAAAACGGAAGGGGAAAGATTGAATGTTCAGACTGTGTTGTCATCATTTCTGGCCTGATCCCGGCTTCATTCCGCCCCTGTCCGCAGCGCTTACGTTTTATGCTCCGACCCCCTGACCCCTGGATGTACTTTACTGCCGCGGCGACTGGGGCAGACCTCCCTGATGACTTTCCCAGGAATCCCAAGGAGAAGCCGATGGCCTGTTCTCAGACCAGCTCTTAGGGCCCAAGCAGTCGTAGTGACCACTGGGAACAGAGTCACAAACTGACCTCAAAGCAGCTCTTAAGGGGTAAAGGCCACATGCGTTGGTTCCCAGGATGGGAGTTGGGAACGCCCAATCAAATCCAGCCAAGGGCCAGAGATCTTGACATTATCACAACAACACATGACAAATGCTGGGAATCGGTGTTGGTTGATATTCCCAATTGCCTACTAAATGACACATTTATCAATCCAGTCTATGTTATATCACACTAATGAAGCAGAAGCCAATGAATAAAATCAACAGTGGCCATAGTTTGTCACAAGTGTAAACAAACTCGCTAAAAATAAGAATTAAGGGAAACTCAGACCAGTTTCTTGATAAAAAAAAAGTTAGAAGAGGAACCTTTTTAATTCTTTATTTATTTATTTATTTATTTTAAATCTCTGTCAGAAAGACTGATTAAAAATGCTAACCTTTTACTTTGACCTCACTCTTTGACGTCTTTGACCACCCCTTTATTTTTTCTGATGTGTGAATGTGTAGTCTTACAAATTAGAGTAGTAGAACAAATCACCTATTTGTCTATTAATTAACTACGTTTCTGGACGCCTTGTAGGAAAATGTGTTGATTTAATACACACATAGAACAAATCACCTATTCGTCTATTAATTAACTAAGTTTCTGGACGCCTTGTAGGAAAATGAGTTGATTTACTACACACACTTAAAAGATATATTTTTAGAGGTTCAGAGATCTCCACATCCAAGAAGGCAGACAATACTCTCTCTCTCTCTGTAAAACCATGATATGTTGCACATTTAAAATATGTTAAGAAGATCTTGTATTTTAAAAAATGATATATGAAAAAATATCCAGCATGTCTCAGCTGGTAAATTCATCATAGACATGATCCAGAGATTGTGTGTTTAAATTTAATGCAGAACCATTTGGAATCATATTGGAAGTCAAACACTGTTACATTGGCAAGACAAATGAATTTGAGGATCTGAGGGGAAGAAGGTCAACAGTTACACTTCATTTTAATTTATTGGCAGCCAGAACTGTGTTCCACGGATTAAAGGTCTAAAGTCTAAAAGTTAGAGTCTACACTGGAAAGTAGATTCCAAGGTGGTTGCACTTTTTTGCCGCAGCTGAGTGGAAATGTCACTCTCAAGACATTTCTGAGTGTGTGTGTGTGTGTGTGTGTGTGTGTGTGTGCCTGCGCCCTCTTATCATGGATTGTCCCCTATCCGCCCCCCAACACCCTGACAGAACCCAGCTGCTTGCAAGTGCTGATACGGGGACTCTTGGACCGCACACACTGCTGCTATACTCACCTGGGACAATGGTATGTGTGTGTATGTGTGTGTGTGTGTGTGTCTGTGGATGCAGGGGGGTCTTGTCAGAAAGCAATCTCCTTATCTATCACCCCTTGTTTCCCCACAACATGCTAGAAGACAAATCCCAAATGACTGAGAATAAATACTGCAGCTTCCATACTTGCATAATCACAACAAAGAGGCAAACATGAGCCGTTCACTCGTGACAGACAAGTGTCGGGTCAACCTCAACCATAACCTTTAAAGATAGGAGGAAACTAATGGATTTTGTAAGGCTATTTGAGTGTAAATTCCTCCACAGCCAAAGGGAATCGCTGTAAAAATCACTATAATATTCCTATAGGAACTTATACTGTCTCTGTGGGACTCTTTTTTTAATCTCCTATGGTATCACAATACTATTCCTACAATATCCCTATAGGGCCGTATAGGTTTTTCTGTCATATATGTACAGTATCCTTCCAAAATGTGTGTTAGGATTACTATAGTTGTGTTTCCTCTTTGACCTCTTTGAGTGCATTTTCTCTCACTCTCTCCAGCAGCTGACATGACATCTGACTTTACACACTTGTCCTCCCCTCCTCCTCCTCCTCCTGCACAACCATGACAGCATCTTGGCTCTTCTTACATTGTAACATCTGCTTCATAACAAACCTAAGTAAACCTGGTCACTTTTTAGGGGCATATGCAAAAAAAAAAATGTAGTAATTGCATAGAAAATGTAAGAAGGCATTATAAATCATAGTCATTATAGGCCTATCAGAACCTGTGCACAACATTTATCCTGCATAATTCATATACACTGCAAAAATGTCCTTCTTAACAAATCATGTAGTCTGGTATTGAGTATTAAAATGTTATTTTTCTTCTAACAAGTAGAACGTCTGCCACTGGGGCGTGATAATTCCACTTTCCAATACAAATCCACTTGTTTCCAGAAGTTTCTTGCTACTAGTAAAGTGAGCTGCCTTATTCAGCCTCGTTTCGAGACACAGACACTTGTTCCTGGGTTTAAAAAAAAAAGGCCTGAAACAAGTGAAACTGTACTGGGAACAAGTGGAATTTGCTCATCTCCCAATGTCAGATTTTTTCCAGTTATTTTTTAGAAAAAATAACCCTCTAAGGCCGAATATGAGACTGAATGACTGCTATAAAGATGGACATTTTTTGGAGTGTATGTTGTTTGTGTTTCCGTGTGCCATCTGTCTGTCTCATTACCTTATAGGAGTGATGATAGTGCCAGGACATGTCGTCTTCCTCTGACGCATAATCCACCAGCACTTTGCTCTTGCTTTTCTTGAACATATCTCCGCTTGTCGCTGAAACAAGCCCGTCTTGTTCTTTGGAGAAGTCGCCTACTTTCGGCTCAAACTACAGTTCACAGCGGATCCCGAGGTGTCCGGTCCCGTTTTGCCCGTTTTCTAGAGAGATCGCCGACTGCCACAGCGCGTTCTGGTGTTTTGCTTATTTTGTTTTTTCTACTGCAACGAATCCGGGAGTCTTTCTATGAAAACCGCTCATTCATTGAAATAGGTGCCAGGAGCTGCAAGGCTCGACTTCTTTGAAACGACGCCTACTATTCGTTTCATAAGTGTTTGGCGTGTATTTGATGCGTTTTTTACGCAGCCTCGACCACCTGGACCTTTACCCGTCGCTCCTCCCATATCCCCCCTTCTCTTCTCTTGTTTCTCTAAGTTGCCATGGCAGGAGGAGGAAGGGGCCATGCTTTACTTTTCATCTCTGGCCAGTGCAGACATAAAGCCATGCGTTCATGCATAATAATGTTACTTTTTTTCCACAGGCCAAAATGAGCTGTCACATGGAAAAACACGTAACTTCAGACAAAAGGCAGGTAGCGGATACACTCGGTGAACCATTTCACCTCTTCAGTTCCCATAGACCAGTCTATTTGGCAGGTGAATAAACTGACCTTGTGTGTTTGTTACAAATATTGCATACTGGGAGATTATGGTCAGTTGTCCCATGGGATCATGGCACAGTGGTTTGGTCAATTTGATCTATTTAAAGGAATAGTTCACCCAAAAATGAAAATTCTGTCATCATCTACTCACCCTCATGCCAAATGAAACGCAGGTGAAATTTGTTAGTCCATATAACACACAGGGAGGTTGCCAGCACATCTTGGTAGCAGCCTTCTCCAAAACAACTGAAGTCAATGGGGACCTGTTCTTCAGAGTTCTAAAACATAAACAGCCAAACAATCACACTGTGAATAGAAAGACCTATACACCATTATTTGTTGCAAATCAATCAGCTGTAGTTAAGATTTGCACTAAATGCTGTAAATATACTGTAGGTCTTTTTGGAACTCTGAAGAACTGGTCCCCACTGACTTCAGTTGTTTTGGAGAAGGCTGCTATGGAGTTGTGCTGGCAGCCTCCCTGTGTGTTATGGACAAACTTCACCTGTGTTTCAACTGGCATGAGGGTGAGTAGGTGATGACAGAATTTTCATTTTTGGGTGAACTATTCCTTTAAGTGGGATCCAGGGCCCACTAGGGGACTTTGAATGAGTCATGGGGGTCCTGAAGCAAAATGAAACAAGAGTTTAATTTCACTACTGCTGTTATTTAATTCACTAAAAGTCAGAACAATGAAGGAAAGAATGATATATTTTTATTATTCTTCACTCTTTTCATTGTTATCGCCCCAACTTTAAAATAAGATTGGGAACTAGATTGTATAACTGTATGTCTGTGAGACTTAAGCCTGCATGCTTAATTATCATAGGTTTGTTTTATTATTAAACTTTCTCAGAAAAGAGATGCTGATCTAGTATTAGGCCCACTTTACATTTACAGTACATTTACATTTTCAGGCATTTAGCTGACATTCTTATGCAAAGTGGCTTATTATATAAGAAGTGCAGCAGTAGAACTTGCTTAAATTCCTGTATCATCTAAATTACAAGCAACCAACAAGGATTATGCCCTGACAATATTCATGTGACCATAGAATAATCATTTAAAGTGTGAGGTCACACGATGTAGGCTGTACTTCACATGGTTTATAGACACAATCCATGTAAAGTTTTGGTATATTCACTTATGACCTTGAAGAGTTTGACTTATGTATGTAGATAGAAAACAAGCTTTTGGGAATTTTCATAAGCAATCATCACAGAGATTTTTTTTTACCCCAGAATTTACAAACATTACAAGTGTAAACAAATCTTGTACGACCTTAAAATAAATATAGCAGTCACATCCTGGCAGCCCTTGTATTTTTCATACAAGGTCAAACGATAAATTTCAGAGGAAAAAAATGTATCCAATCCAATATATCAACTTGTAAACAAAGCCAGCAGCTGAGTGTCAGTGTTACAAAGACAGTTACAGATGGGGCCTTTGGGAGAAAAAGTGGTCATAAATACGTAGTTTTCGTCCAAGAGGTTTTCTAATTATGAACTGAGACTGCTTTTCTTATTAAAAAAATCCATCACTCTTGTGATTATTTAGGAATTATTCCGCTCTCAGTGCTTTTCCTGTTTGGAGAATGATGGTCTTTACTGTAGTGCATGAAGTGTAGACAGACTGGCGGATGTAAAATAGATTGTGAAGATAATATCTCAGTAAAGTCCATAACATAATATGTGTAAATTTTTATGAACAGACAAAAGATAATATTTCTGTAAGGTTTGTGGTTGTGTGTTGTAAATAGACATGGAAATGGTACTAATGCTGTTAGTTTTGTGTCAAACCAGAGAGGTCAGAAGTAGGGTTTGGTCACTTTCTTCTCTCTCTCTCTCTCTCTCTCTCTCTCTCTCTCTCTCTCTCAAAGACCTCTGACGCCAGGCAAACAAATGACACATTATGCTAGTGGGCTGACCTCTTAAAATAGCCATGGTTAGCGGTGGTAACACCACTCACCTGATTCAAAGGTCTACTTAGGTAAATTCCTACGTTTCTGTGTCCACAGTAGGCTGAGTCAGTTGGGAATGTGGACTGTTAGATGCGTGAGAGCTTACAGTTTCAGAAGACAGAGTCCCTGTTTAGATAAAAACCAGCGGCATCAGATAAAACAGGGCTTGACTCTCTGTTTGAATTTACACCTTGTCCTAAATCGGCCCAGCCAGGCATTTGTTTTGAGACAGCGTTCAAGATGTTCTGCAGTGTAGTAGCACTCAGATGTGTGATGCTGTTATTGCAGCTATTGGCACCCATACAAATAAAGCTGTTTCCAATCCACACCAAACAGTCTCACATTGTAATCTGCTTCAAGTTAGTGCTGTGGCTTTGTGTGAGTGTGTGTGTGTTCTGCCTGTATGTGTGTGAGCAGGAACGTTCCCGTTTAGATATATGCTTCTATATGGCTTGGTGTCAGTACTCCATTATTGAGATTAGTGCCAGCTGACACAAGCCATTCCTGCTGAGCTGTGGCTGGCTGTTAGGATGTGTCCATCAGTGGAAGTCACCTATCAATAGGCGGGTCAGTGACCTGTGACACCGCAGGTCGTCACTGGGTCACCCCTCCATCTGAGGCCCTTTCCAGGAGTTGCATTCCCATAGTATCTCCAGAGTGGTTATTTACAGTGTAGGTGACCCTGGTGGCCAACAGGAGCACGCATGCCCCTAATCCACTTAATCGTCTTTGGCCTCAGGGTGGCCACACAATCAGAGGTCTGGGTTTTACAAAGCGGAAACCCCTGACTTCATTGGAATCCATAGGTGTAGATTTGGGGGGGACATAATATCAGGAAAAGGATGAATTGTCCCCCACAACTATTTCTGCCTCAAACACATATACTGTATTTTTACTCGCTCTGTGTTTTTAAAAGCACCGTTGTTTATTGAAGCACATTTTGTGATTGGCTTTCGTCACAAACACCCTTCCCCTTTAAAAGAATGGAGTCCTGCCTCTTTAGAAAGTTCTATTGGAAAATATATTTTGACGAAGAAAAACCCTTGAGATCAGGGGTTCATTGTCTTACTGTATTTCACACTGATCAATAATTCTCCTCACTCTCTCTCATACCTGCACACTTTTCTGTTTCTCTCTTGCTGAGGAAGTGAGGGAAAATTTAGTTGTATTTAAGCGACTACTCTGCAGAGTTTTGCTATATTCAGGGTTTGATCCAGAGAAACTTACGGCCTTGTTGGAATCACACCATGAATCAGCATGTCATGTTGTGTGTGTGTGTGTGTGTGTGTGTGTGTGTGTTATAAGAGAAACACCTATGACCTGGGACACTTGTACGTCAGCCCTGCGTCAGCTGTTGATCGCTGAGACACCAGGTCAGGTCTGAAGGGGTTAAACAGCCACGGTGGGACACAGCTGGGATTATCATGACTCTTCAGCTATCTGCCACTGACACCAGGGGGCGATGTGCGTCCTACACTACACTAATACAGCTGCTATAGATCTATGAGGGGGCCGGGCCTGCACCGCGTGCGTAATTTGTCTAAGCAATAAGTCACGCGAGGCTGAGCGTCACCATCATTTTAGAACAGCTAAGAGGCGTTGCTGGGCAGAACATGAAGCGCAGCTCTGAAATTACTGTGGATCACTGCCTTGTTGAAATGGGAACACACGATTGTAATCAAAAAAGAAGAACAATGTCCAAGAAATCTTTTATTTTTAATCTATAATAACCAAATAATAATAATAGTAATACTAATTAATTGTTATTCTTCCGCCATGCAATATAGCTTTTGAGCAGTAGCTAAACAAAGTGGTTGCTAAGCGACATGTATGTGCCATTATGAGGGGTGATGTGGTGACAGGTGTGTGTTTATTGGGTATTTTTACATCGGCTCCAAACATGACTCAACCAATCAAAACTGAAGGCAGCAATTATCTGTTTTATAATGAGCCAATTAATAAAGTTTCTCAGAAAGGGGTTGCTGATCTAGGATAAAGCCTTCTAGGATCACATACTGTATTGACTTCACCATGGTTTATAGATACAATCCATCTAGAGTTTGATTTATGACCTGACAGAGTTGGACTTGTAGATGGAAAATAAACTGCTTTTGGAATTTTCCTAACTAATCATAACAAAGATCTTTTTTACATCCCACTTCAAGTCTGCCAGGGTTAAACAGCCACGGAGGGACGCAGCTGGGATTAACCATGACTCAGCAACTATCTGATCCCAGGTCACAGGGTTCTGCAGCACCAGCCCACGGGACCACATCCAGTCCTGTTAGCCAAGAGCACAGATTAAGGCATTAAATATGCTCAGAGGCAAACTCTTTAAGATGTTCCTTACTGAACTGTCACTATCCGAAGAGTCACTCAAAGCTACAATATGGAATTTATTTGACTTAAGTGTGACGTATATTCACCCACGTTCTTGAAGAATGTTACCTGTATACATGGGAAATAAATGTTTTATATCCACAAAATAAATAATTTGATCAAAAGCTCAGATAATAACATTCAGAGTAAATTAAGTATCTTAAATCCAATGAATCACAATGTAAACCATTAGTAGGGTAAATGTGTTTCAACAGGTGACATCATACTGCAATTACAGATTTGGCCCTTGAATCCCTAAATGGTTCTGCACAGCAGTTTGAGGATTTATTACAGGTTGCAGCACCTGCCACTATAATTATAAAAAAAAAAATTACTACACAGTGGATCAACTGCTCTAAAACGTTACTAAACTCTCTGAACTCTCTCTCTCTCTGTCTCTCTCTCTCTTCCTTTCTCTTTTTCTCTTCCTCTCTCTTTCTCCTCTCTCTCTCTGTGTTTGGTTTCTAACAAAGGCGGTGTTTGTAAGGGTCTGCATTAGAAAGCGGATTGTCAATGGCAGGCTCATTAACCAGCGGACGGAGGGAAATGGAATGCGAGACTAAAAGTCTTTTGCCAGCGGATGTCAAAGGTCAGAGATAGAAAAAGGGGAGGGATTAGGTGTCGGAGAAATAAAACATTAAAGAATCTCGTTGGGGGGTCTGGGTTGTGTAGAGCAGGTAGTTTGAGTGTTGGGACACCTGTGAATTTGCAGCGCTGAGTCATTAGTGCAGCTTCAGCACAAGCTGTAGAGGAAAATACGTGCTGTCTCACTCACTTACAGTTGGGCTTTGTAGTAAATATAACTTTTTCCATTGCCTATTGGTCCCTCAGGTATTTGTGAATGGGACTTGTATCTCATATTCTGTTCTTGGACAATCCATTTTCAGCTGGTAATTGTAATGGACCTGACTTCAGTTTTATACTGGCAACATCTACTGGACATTTTACATAAGCATTATCAAGTCTTTTAATAGGCTACTTGTCACCGAGACAACTTCCATTGGCAACTAGGCCACACCTCATCAATTCTGCACACCAGGCCAAAAATAGAAGAGATGTGTGTTGGCATACAAACCCCCTTCTTAGTGTGAGGTAATATGCGGCCATTTTTTCTCCAGGAAGGATCACACATCAATGGTTGCCCTATCAGGAAGCAATTAACCCAGCACACAGCATAATATCATTGGGTAATCTTTGGTTGATTTTAAGTGTGTGTGTGTGCGTGTGAGTACGCATGAGAGCATATGTGTTTGCTAGCATGGAAGGGGTTGGAAAAATAAATGGCCCCAACAGAGGTTTTAATGAGCTCAAGGTAGAGGACACATTTAAAAGAAGGCTAAGCCCTTCCGCTGTTGAAGACCAACCGTTTAAGAGGGAAGAATGTGCTGCGTCACTGACTGAGGACACACATGCGCGCACACACACACACACACACACACACACACACACAAAAACCCACAGGCAAATGCACCAAGCTAAAAAAGGACCGGTGCTACATCATGCCAGAGCATCAACACTGTATGTGTGTGTGTGTGTGTGTGTGTGTGTGTGTGTGTGTGTGTGTGTGTGTTTGTGTGCGTGAGAAAGAGAAGTGGAGACAGAGAACTGTGTTGCCTTGTCAATGTTTCCCTCATTTCTTTCTGTTCTCTCCAAAAGAAAAGAAACAGATGATCATCATGGATCGTAGTCTCAGATTATAAGATTATAAATCACTTTTCCTAGAGCTTTCATGACACCCATAAATCCATGACAACCATGATAAAAAAGATGCAGTAATAAACATAAGCCAAAACGCAAAATTAAAATCACATGGGTGGATTCAAAATAAATGATCAAAATCCCAGGATTTACATAGTACAGCAAGATCAGTCCGCCGCTGCCGGTTTATGATGGTCTGGACTGCATTTGTACAAAATCTTTGCTGTAAACTTTATCACAACTGGTTTGATATACTATATACTGTACGTATGTGATACTATATTGATCCCAGATGCTCTATGTCAAATTCTATTTCTGCAGCCTTTTGATATTCCTTCTTGTGACTTTGCCCTAAACAAGCAGATATCCTGGTTCCTCCCATCTTTTTGCTGACGGTTCACTGGGTGACGCTTCTGAACTGACGCACCCGGGGCGACTATAGTAGCGCCTAGTCGAACACAGGTGCAGCATCAAACACTCTGCAGAGCTGTGTAATCCTGCCATTCATTTTGCAGGTTTTTATGTAATGTGCTGGTACAGCAAAACCCATGAGGCACATTCAAATGTATCAGCCTAGTCTTGGTATCTGCTCTCATTTGGCACAGGTATGGTGAGTATTGTAAGATTAGAACTGCTCAGCAATGAGATAACACTCACAATTCCTTTGGGGACACACACAAGCATACATACACACACACACCAGCAGTATTAAGAAAATGCTTAAAAGACCTTGGGCATATGTCCCTCACCCCTCATCCATCTCTTTGGTAGCAAAGACATTCAGCTCTTTGTTACTGGCTGTAGGAGATTGTAACAGGAGCCTCCTGAGGAGCAGGCACTGAAACAAACACACAATGGACCTCTGTGTGTGTGTGTGTGTGTGTGTGTGTGTGTGTGTGTGTGTGTGTGTGTGTGTGTGTGTGTGAACTTGAGGACTACAGTGAGAGTAAGAAACTGTGCCTGTCTCTCCCTGACTCCTCTCTCCCCTCAGGCTGGTAGGAACCTGATAAAAAGCCCAGACGAGCAGGTGTGTGTCTCTCCATAAAAGGCCTCAGACAAGCTGGTGTGTGTGTGTGTGTGTGTGTGTGTGTGTGTGTGTGTGTGTCCCTCTGTGCTTGCTCTTTGTAATTGTCTAACTGCTGGTCAAACCCATATTAACTAGGCGTTGTGGAACTCCCCAGTTTATTTCCAGTCATTTTCTCTGTGAAGCTCTAAGCTGCTGTGAAACCCTGACTGGCTCCTGCTGGTGTAGATTTTGGACTGGTTCCCAAAGCAGCTTAGATCCGTAACTGGGTCAGAACTCTGTGTCTTAGCCTTGACCATGAATTGCTAGCTGCTAACTAGCAACACTGGAGGTGACTGACTGTCTGTCTGGCAGATCCACTTACCTGAGCTAAGCCAGTTAGACACAAGCAGGGTGAACGAGCACAAAGCTACAGTTTAGGGGAAAGAATGTGAATTTCCATGATTAGTGACAATCCATATGCCTCAAGAGAGAAACATGGCCAAAAACCTGTTCAGATGCTTCCCAGAAAGTGGATGATATGTGATTCAAGCAACAATGCTGGAACATCCCTTAGGGCAATGTTGCCCAAAACACAGCATCACAACACTGTTGGAGGAATGGTTGGTTAAGTCTTCAGCAAGCAGTCATCCCTTTAAATATTTTGTTTGCTGGTTATATGGCACTGCTTGTGTAGAGGTCAGTCAGGTCATTTCAACTTGCCACCTACAGAAACACATACACAAATGTTCATGTGCACCCTAATGGTTAGTGGATGCTCAAAATGTCATCGCCTCAACCTCTGGAAATGGCTGAAAATCTATGCTGACATCTAGTGTGTGAAGAAGGTACTTCATCTGTCCATTATATGCACAGAGTTCTGCATTATTCTGGGCAATGATCCTATTCAGAAATTCAAAGGAGTCACATACCAAACCTGTCCAGTTGTTTGAGGTTATGTATAATTTATTTATGTATACATATTAATTATACCATAACATAAAAAGCAATGCATGGTCAAAGGTGCTTTGTTACGCATTTAGAATGCTTGATGTCACTATGGCAAACAAATAATGCCAACATCGCTGAATATTAAACACTACCAAGCCCACATAAATGCAAAATTATAAAATATACATCACTGATATATATATATATATATATATATACACCAACGCAATACATTTTCATAATATGAAAGCAGTGCTATCTATTTTATATAATGCTTGGATTTATCTATAATGAAATCACAGCAGAAACTAATTCCTGAGAAATCAGTATTAGCTTGTAAATGGAGAGTCTACAGCGAACCAATAAATGAGTAAATATCTCGATGAGTCTCGTGTGGATTTCCATAGAAACTCGGATTGTTCCAGAAAGATTTGATTTGAGACATTTTATGTCTTCCACTAACACACAAAAACATCAATCTGACAGACAAAGAATTTCACTAAACAAGCAAAACTGGTTATGCGGCTACAATAACTGGTACACAACAAAATATTATTCAAAATCACCATTCCCTCGTGCACATACATCCGTTTGAAATCCCTTGTTCAGTTAGCATCCCATTGACAAAGATAAACTGAGTAAATACTCTTGTCAGTGTCTCCATTTCAGGGTTAGTGACCCCTGTCATACGTATAATAGGTATAAGCTGGTCTAGAAAAAGACATGTGTCCTAATAGGATCTGTGAGGAGGACTGGCTGTATTATTACACCTGTTCACATGCTAATCTCTTCTTTTGTGGATCCTGAGTAAATTCAAAGTATGGTCATTACCCCTCTTTCCTTGAACCAGTCTTATAACAGGAGATTACGACACAGTGCACCTACAGGTCACTCACATCTTCACAATCACAGTTTAACTGCTAATTTACATTGCATGATGTCGGTGATACATTCATATGCTGTCAAAGTTATTTCTCTCCTTACAAGACATCACCCACAGTAGATAAACAGCAAACTTTCTAGCTATGTTAAGAGACCTTTGTGGTCATTCATCTAAATCCATTTTGCTGTCTTCTATTTCCTCTGACAGTGGAGTGCAACTGGGAGAGATCCGGGTGGATTCACACATGTTTCGTGGGCACATGCAGGGCCGGGTGGCATCCAGGGTGGCTGTCCTGGTTACTCAGCCCGACAACAAAACAGCGGTGCCATGTGCCAATCCAGCTAGACTTCGCCCAGTCCAGCTCACAACACAGGCTGGCAGCGCTCCATGTCATGTAGTCACCTATTAATCTCATTCAGCATCAAAAAGATATGTATAGGATTCTGTACATCTTATGTACACCTATCTTCAAAGTGCAAAGTAGCAGTGTTCACACATCAAATTTTCTTACGTTTCTGTCAAAAGAAGATTTTCTCTGTGCATTCTCACAGAGAAGTTGATTGCGGCCAAATTAAGTGTCTATTTAGGTTGGGATACATGTTGAGAGCAATTCTTCACTTGGTCCACTGGTAGATCTCTGCCTTTTGTTACAAAGACACAGGAGAGAGAAATCAGAAAACCAGAAACTCATACTGTCAACTCCAGAATCAAGGATGAAATCACAGAGTGAATGTTGAAACGATTTGAATGCCTTGACTCTCTGAATTGCAGACTGATGTGATTCCTCTCTCCTTTTCTTTCTCATGTGATCTGACCCAAGAAATCTAAACAGAGGACACAAGTCAAGATGTCACAACACTGGCTGTCGTCCCACTGAGGAAGGACCTGTGAGCTCTGCATTACATTATGGCATTACCAAAATACCACACCAAATGCCAGAGGAGAGGAAACAGCGATTATAATTAGAAGACTGAGGACTTCAGCTTCAAGAAGAGACTTGATTGAATGCCCCCCATATAAGGCACGGGATATTCAGTGGGATTGTGGTTGAAGTGCAACATCAACCAAGTTCAGCAAAAACATCAAAAGCTGCCTTCATCTTTCACTGCATATCAATCAGGTTCAACACAGCAGGGAAAACCTGCATCGTGCTGAAAAGGAGAGGTAGTTTTAAAATGGGAGGAAATTTATGGTTTTACTCTTTACTGCACCAGTGGAGCCTTAAGGCAACGATCTTCTCAACTCAAACACAACAAAATCATAAATTGAATCCAGAATGAGGATGATATTAAACTTCAACCACACAGGAGGGATTCAGACTGGGGAGAAACACAGAGAAAAACAATCTGCCTTTTGACAGAAACATAGGTCACTCCTGTAATTCCTTAGAACCTGATAGCATTTCTTCCATCAGTCTTATTGGTCTTTCCATGTTGCTGTTCAGTGCAGGTCTGATGCTGTCATTGTGGGTGAGGGTTCAGAAATCAGTGTGTGTGTGTGTGTGTGTGTGTGTGTGTGTGTGTGCGTGCCCCTTCCATCTCATCTAAAGAGGTGACTGGATGGTTTGTAGTGCAGTGTGAGCTGGCGGGAGCTGTAGCCGGACACGCCGATCCCCATGAGGCCCATCAGGAGGGCCATGCGCGGCATGGCGGGGCCCTCGCGGGTCTGAAGCACAGTCTGGGCTGCCTGAGTCTGAAAGAGAGAGCAGGGATCACCACCACCACCACCGTAGCCATGACAACCGCCGCTCAGTGTGATCATCGCCAGGGACGATGATGACGAAGCCAGTGTGTCAGCCACGTTCCTCCTGGCTCTGGCCGCGGTGGAGTCCTTAAAGAGGCGACCCTGGTCACACACCTGTCTCATCCCAGAGATGGTCTTACCATAGGGGAAGAGCCGTGCTAGGGTCTCCATTTTGTCAAGTTCAAATTTAGGGTCAGGCAAAGAATACGGCGAACCCATGCAGTTATTGTGTGTGTGTCAGTCTTCTGGGGGTTTGGAGATAACGGGCATCTCAGAATTTTGAGCCAATCCAAAACATGCCCTAAAGTCAGATATAAATTAGTTATTTTCTATTCTATTTTCTTTCTGTTATGCTATTTTCTCATTCATAAACCTCTAAGTGCACACCAGATACAGGAGGTTTGTTTACACAAACAACATAATACACATCTAAGGTCTAAAGTTTTAATCCTGACCCATTTCTCATCCATCCTCCCCCAGCGGTGTGACTTATCTAACCTTAACTCTGATGAGCTGAAACACAGATAATCAGGTTGGACACAAAAAAAAAAAAGAGAAGCCATAGGCTTGTAAATCCAGCTGCAGGTTCCTGAAATACCTCGCTGGGTGATTGGGAGCTTGGATCTCATGCCATTCCATTGGATATCCAATTAGAGGGCATTTACCTGACCCTGCATTAGCTAGTGGATCTCTAATTCAAATCCATTCAAAGACAGGCTGCTGTAATCCTCTGTCCTAATCCTGCCATGACACACACAAATGGACACTCTCTGGACAGTGTTCAGTCGGTGGCGGTCTATGAACATTTAGCTGGCCAAGAAGGCAATGCTTTGAGATGAGCAAATGGCATGCCCAAAGTCTCTTAATGATGGCCTTTTCTCCAGCTATGCACATGAACTGGTTTAACTCATTGGGTTACTTCATCCAAAGCATACCTAAGGCATTATTTAGGGCTAACTTCAGTTTCTAATCTTGAGTATCTACCCGCTGAGATTCTGTATTGCTGTAATGCAGAAATATACCCATCCCAACTTTTCATTAAAGCAGAGCAGATGGGAAGATGTGGAGTGCCTGGGCCCTAGACCTAAATGTCTAATCTATTTTCTCTACTGTTGGGCCAAGAGCAGATGTCCCTTGATCACTAAGCCAAATCACTAATCTATCTAAAGGAGAAAAATGCCCGGCAGCATCTTACGCACCTGGAGGTATCTGATGTACCCGGGGGTCAGGCGAGGGATGCGGAAAAACATCGCAGTTGTTCTCTCCAGTGCTTCAAGTCGAGACCACAACAAAAAAAGGCCTCTCCAACCAAGCCCTCAGGACTTTCTGCTAGGCAACCTTAGCACAGTGAGTCCCGTTCCTCTCCGGCCTCGGCCTCCTCCACCAGGCTGAGTCTCTCCCCCGTGTCCGAAGACACACACACGCCTGCTCCCTCGCTCGGATACACCAACACACACCTGCACCGCTCTGGTGTCTCTTGAGGGGAGAGTCGTCCCTATAGGTAGCATATAAAGCCTAGGCCTGGTTGCGTAAGCCAGTCACATGGTGTTTGTGTGTGTGTGTATGTGCGTGTTAGCATTTGTGTCTGTGGGGGATTAGCAGGGCCACTGGAGCTGCTGTTGGGTTAATACACCTGTGAGAGATGTACTTTGTCCCTCTGCCTATGCTGTGGGAAATAAACAAACACATAACCCCATCCTGGGATGACAAAGCAATGCTGCAGTGACGTCAGATGGGGTCAATAGGGGGCAGGTCAACAATTAAAAGGCAAATGAGTTGATTAGGATTTAGTAGGCCTATTGTCTGAATCCACAGGTGGTGCAGAGGATGCTGGCACTGGCGCCTGACCTGACCCATATGCATGACAGAGCCATGAACAGGCATTCAACCTCCATGCAGCTGATCTGATTCTGAGCAGCTGTATGATATCTCAGTCATGACACAACAACCAAAAATTAGAAGTAACACGGAAACTGTCAATATGCCCAATTTAGGATGTATGATATGGAATATTATAGAGCTGAGTTGTTGGATTTTTTACACAATACAAAACTCAATGGGGGATGCAGTAGCCTAGTTCAAAATGCCTCATCCAGTCTCTCTGGATGAAATTGATATTCTATAAATATTATTCTGCCAAATAGGTTTGTTTACACTAGAAAGGCGAAGGGCTGGCTATTGACTGCTGTTTTGTGTTTAAGAATTGAAATATCACAGCTTTCAAAATGTCCATCCAAACTAGTGTTTAGATTTTCAAACTCACACAAGGTAATAGGCTAGTAGCCATAACTACTCTTAGTAATAGGTTAAGTATATGATAATTTGGCCTTTCAGGTGTTAGCTTGTTTTGCTTTTTGGGTCATTTATAGCCACACTCATGTGCGCCCATCAGTGCTTTATAGGACTTGATGGTTCCCACATTATGAAAAATAATTAGAATATTTTTCTATAGGGACTTATAGTGAGTCTGTTGGCCTTACCTTGTATATTATGTTATGTTTTTTAAACTCCTATGGTATTTTGTATCATATTGTAAAACTTATCATAGGATTGCCATAGTTGTTTTTTTGTCAGGAAGCAGAGCTGCTGTCTCTGGTGTAAACAGAACTGACACGGTTTCTTCTAAGAGGGATTGTGCAGACTCAGCTGGTTTATTCATCAGTGTAGACATGCGATGCAGTGCCATTTTTGCTCCAACCTGCATCACGAAAGGAAGGGCTTTTACTGGAAACCTAATAAGCCTGTCTATGCGTGCTCACACTGAAATCACACAAGGGAGATTATACATTTAGATAGTGTGAGTGCTTCATTTCTCATGGCAAAGCATAGCCTAAATATTGATTGTATATGTAGGCTATCATCATAAATCATTTCTAACTCAGCCTATCATTGGACATAATCATCGTAATTGTTTTTTCCTCTAAACACCAACAGATATAGTATAACTTTGACGGATTGTTGGAAGGATCCCTTCACACAGATGCCAAGAACAGATTATCTTCTCCACCCAATCTAATGAGGCACACAGGACTGATCAGAGACAGATAGTCAGATACAAACAATGCAATTAAAGTTTTATATAAACTGGCCTCATATAGGCTAACACATGTTACTCTTAGGCACATGTTACTCTTAGGCACAAGAAAAAAGATGATGCCATTGAGACACAAAGACCTTGAGCTGCTCCACTGACATCTGTTCATCTCACATCTGTCCAGGTCGATCATTACTGAGTTCACACCTCCAGGTCTGACCGACAGACAGCGACCTTGGCTGTCCGGACACTTTAGAGACTCAAAAAGCACTAATTTCAGAGATCAATTAAGGTCGAGGTTTTTAAAGCTCTAGATATGTAGCCTACTGTTCTTTGAATAATTGTTGATTAAAGCCCCTGCTAGCCATAGGTTGGACTTGCAGCAACGTAGCATTAGTTTCACAGTATGTGTGCAACCAGAGGGCAGAAGAAAATGTGACTACATGTCAATAGGTAATGTGTGAGTGTTATAGAAGTGACGTTTTTATGTTTTATAAGTTACGGTATGTTGTTTTGGTTTGTTGTCTTGTCTTAGTCAGCCTATAGCCTACATTTTTGATTCATATGAAAACAGTGAATGCATTTAATAATTTTGAAAATAAAATTATAATTAATCAAATGAAACGTGAAAAGGGAAAATAATTTTTTGGGTGAACTGTACACCACTCTGTAGCCTATGCAGCCTGTTATTGGGGAGTTGCGAGTCACTTTGTTTTAAATGAGCCAGAAGGTTGAGAATCACTGCTGTAAATAAAGTTGCCCAGCGTATCACAACACTTACTGTAGCTAACACTGCTGACCTGTTCCTTCCTTCTCTCCCTCCATCTATAAGGCTCTCGAAAGGAGGAGGGAGGACGAGCAGGAGAACCTGCGGGCCCTCAAGGAGCCCCTGGAGGACAGGTTCCTCTGTAACGCTGCCGTTCTGCCAGGCTGGCGGCCTGGCCCCCAGTCCTACTCCCCAGATCGGGGGACGTGCCTGACCGGTGGCATGCTGTATTGCAACTCCTCTGGCCGGCCTCGCCTGCAGCTGGGTCGCAGGATCAAGCAGCGCCTGTGGGAGGCAAGATCCTTTGGTGTGGGAGGAGAGCAGGTGCCCCACATAGAGCCTGATGTTAGTGATGAACCAAAATGCTCACAGCCTCCCAGCAAGAGGGCCAGGCACTAAATGATGCTGCTAGACTAGCTTTGGGCATCTGTACATTGTTTAACCTTAGTTTTATATTAAATAGTATGGTCAAGTGTGGATCATATTTAACTTTGATAATGTTTCCACAAATATTTGGCTACTACATCAACTTGTGAATGTGTAAAAAAAAAAAAAAAAGAAGCAAAATTAAACCCAAACCAGTAACATGTTTTTTTTGTTTACAATGCTTTGCAACTAGTTGTATATTAATTACAATTTGTGAACTCAATTCTACATGTGACACGCTCTTTGCAAATATAATTCTACATTTAACAAACCATCTAGGTGTCCCTGATGATGAGCCAATGGGGACACTGGATTTGACCTTGTTTTGACAATCCAGTCAGTGAGCAGTCTGCTCTGATCTGAGTGCATATTGCCATTTCTGCAGAACAAGCAGAACTTGGCAGAACTTGGCTTGTGTTTTTAGAGTCCCACTGAGAAAAAGTGACAACCACTGCCACCTGCTGGAGAAATGTAGTAGCATCTTTGGAGAGGAATGGGATGTAAGAAATGGCAATTCTGCTCAGATCACATCGCTCTCTGAATGGATGGTCAGAAATGAGCAAAAACCCAGCTTCCCCTCAGGTTTATCACACAGGCACGTACAGTATCTACCATGATTCCATAGATATGAGTTAATTATTGTATCATTTAATAAATAATTTCTGTACAAATTTAGACATACAAGTTAGGATAACTCATTTGTGGATATTAATATTAACAAAACATTTAAATTAAGTTAAATTAATTTAAAATATGAAACCTTATTGATGCCCAGGGGGAATTAGGTCTGTAAGAGTATAATAGGTTCAAGAGGTTAATGGTTAATAAAAGCCAAATAGAAATAAGCATATAAAAATAGAATATTATATCTATCAACCCCCCCCCCACCACGACCATTGTTTTAGTGTTTTTCCCCCATGTCACCTAGGGGCTCCGTAGGTTTGAGTCAGTCTCTGTCAATTACGCATTTAAGTTGTTGCTATTTTCGTTTACAACCACCAGAGGCTATTTTGAACGTGAAAGTCCCGTGTTGTTATCGGGTTGTTACTGTTTTTAAGGATACCATTTTTTCGGTGAAAGCAAAGTCACTTCTGTCTGACTGTTAAATATTTGAAATATAAGCCTCGTGCTGTCACCAGCAAAATATAATGCACAATTCAAGATCCGTATTACACGCAGGCATTTGTTGGGACACTCATTCCGTCACTCGCGTCATTATTGTATGTCTGCAAATATCAAAGGACCCCTAAAAACTCTGAAACAGAACGCGGGCTAATATGGACTTCGATAAATAACGTTTTTATAAACAAAGTTTACCTGTAAATAAAAATGGGACTGGAAAATCTCGATAAATATATGAAAATAAGTTTTGTCGACGAAGTGTCAGGTGCTTGTTCTCCAAAGGAGAGTTAAGTTGTCCAGTCGAGCTGGTAAAAGCTAGCTGGCTAGCTAACAATTAGCTGCACCGGCTGCGCAGTTTCTTCGCTCAGTTTCGTTTCTGAGAGACAGCGAGGAAAGTGAAACACCCCCATTGTCAGTAACCAGTAAAATCTTGTTTACTTGTAACCTTTTTCCCGCAAAATATATCCTGGACTGTGGTATGGGCCAACTTTACCCTACTGTAGTAGCTGGCTATTGATATCTGCAACATAAGCAAGAGGTAACGCTAATAATAATAGCGAGTGTCTTCAGCTTTCAGATTTTATGTCACATTACTTGTCCAGTCCTTGTAACGTTGGGGAATAAGCGGAAAGCGTTGTTACATGGTGATGTTGACATGACTAAGCTAGCTGTTTATGTGTGCGTGGCAGCTGGTGCTCTCTTTGTTGAATGCTGTTAATATTTACTCATGATGTGAGTGCTTCACTGAGCGCCCAAATAATGTGCTGTTATCAAATGACTTAATACAGTCATGCAACGCCTGAGCATATATATTTTGATTATTGATTGTTGTATGTCGCTTGAGAATTTGATCTTTCTTGTCCCCAAATTCACGAAAGCTCAATTATTTTTCTGACCTATGAGAACAGAAAAGTAACAATCAATTTAACCATAATCCTATTGCTTAATACTTCTACTGTCCTCAAACGCGAGAAAACAGTCGTGAGGTCAGGGCAAGCAATGTGGTATGGGTTGCAATATCCACTGTTGTAGTCACTAGGGGGCTAATTATAAGTCTTTCTTGTTTTTCTCATACTTTGTATACTGCTTTAAAGAAAACTCCTCAGTCAGTACACATGCATTACTAACCATGCCTACTTGCATCATTGTCATACCCATAATTGCTGTAATTTGATGTGTACATGAAGGTGCATTCTGCTATTCTGGTCCATTTCCCATTTATTTTTTTATTACCTTAACCCACAGTTATGCCTACAGTCCTATGCTCTCTCTTGCATCCCCTGGTCTTCTTCCTCTCTGTGCTGTTGCATCTCATTCATCGCCTCTCTTCTCCTGAGTCCTGACTGTCCTCCCGTCTCTGTTTCAGTCACAATGAAGAGGAGAGCTGAGCCAGCGTCAGCACCGCAGCAGGTGACTAAGAAGCGCCGTGATGATGGCAGCTCAGATGAGGAGTCACCGCTGCTGTCAACCAGTCAAGGTCAGTCAATAAGCAGCACAATAGTGACGTGGAAAATTCCCCCCTTAAAATAATGCTATGCATGATTTTAGTGCAAAGTGTGAAGTTTTTGTACCATAATTCATTATGAATACCACAAAAACAGAATGTGTACCTTCTTGTTGGTCTCAGCATGTCATAGGGAAGGTCTGTTTGAATTTGTTGTAGGCTATTATGGGGCTTCAGGCTGTGACCTCACCGTTTCTGTTTACTCTTGTGTCTATGTCTGCTTCTGTGTCTTTCGGTGCATGTTTGTCCTGTCCAGACTCCAGCCAAAGTGACTCACACAGTGACCAGGAGGATCACAGACCAGGATTCTCCATGCCCACAATATCCCATAATGCCCCAGACGCAGACTCCCCCACAGAGAGCTCCTCCAAGTTCGCCATGTACAACAGTGTGTCACAGAAACTCATGGTAATGTATAGAAACCCTCGCTAGCACATGACATATTGTAATGTGTTGTCTTTGAATCTCAGATGTGTCACATTTTTAAAGCCTAATTCATTTTCATTTTTATAGTGCCTGTATTGTGTCGCTTAGAATTACTGGATTTTACAATTTTGGCTATTATGCATCAGTTTTTGTATACAGAGATAGATTCCTAAATGTTTAGTTTACTTTAGAAAGAATGCAGAGAAAAAACATGCATTTTCCAATGTCTTTTTCCTCACCCCTATGTTCTCTCTCACCTTCCCATCTTCACCTTCAGGCCAAAATGGGTTTCCGTGAGGGCGAAGGTCTGGGGAAGTTTGGCCAGGGGCGCAAGGAGATTGTGGAGGCATCGACCCAGCGAGGGAGACGGGGTCTGGGCCTCATGCTGCAGGGCTTCCAGGGGGAGCTCAATATTGACTGGCAAGATGAACCAGAGGTATGGAGCAGTAATAATGACCATTACTCAAAAACATTGTTTTCATTGTTTGCAGATGTATTTTGGATTATAGCTGAGAATCAGATGGTATTTGTTTGTGTCCATCATTATGATTTGTTATTCTCCGTCTAACTTTTACCCGTCTCTCCCCATTCCCTCTCTCTGTTTTCTCTCTGTCTCTTTATCTGTTTGTCTGTCCAGCCCAGTGCTGTAGAGAAAGTAGATTGGTTCCCAGAATGCTCCACAGAGATCCCAGATGCAGATGAGCTAAAGGACTGGATGGCATTGGGACCGGTAGTGCATGCACACACACACACACACACACACACACACACACTTAGATGATCATATGTCATATATTTCACTCTGCATACTCTTTTACAAGCTTTCTTTCTTTTTTGATTACCTGCAGAGGAAATTAAAGATTGAGGATGAGACAGAGTTTTGCACCGAAGATCTCCTGCACACCCTGCTTAGGTGCAAGGTGAGTTACAACCTAAAACACATTCTACTCAGTTCAGTATTTATTATAATCCTGGAGGGAAATTGATTTATATAAAATGGAAAAAAATCAATAGCAAACAGAGCAACACTATGCAACAATGACTTTACACACAAATGTAAAATAACAGAATAATAGTCTCATCAAGTAGTATTTTAAAATGCCTGGGCAGTTTATGCTGACAGTCTGTTTACTAGCAGTATTTCTTTCTGTTGGTTTTGATTCTTGGATGGCAGAGGGTACCTGGTTTAAGGTGCTCAGGGACTAAACCTCTGGCAGGGAATATTGTGAGGTAACCCTTTAAAAGTGAATCAGTGAAATGCAGTCCCCACATGCAGGAAATAGGCTGGTAGCTGTTAGCATGAAAGCATCGACCCCCATAAAGGGTCGTTGCATAAAGCTTTCATTTGGTTATTGCAAGTTCACAGAATCATGTTTAGAGCATCATCTGCCGTGTTGAACAATAGCATGAAAACATGTCTGCATTTAATGACGTTATAAGGTGACAGTCCATAGAGAAGTTAGGATTATGGAAGTAGACTTGCATACGCAGGTCTGTCGTGGGTCTGGTTTGAATGGTAGTGACAAACAACTTTCCTGTGTGCAAAGCTCGATGTGAACTGCCTCCTACACAGGATGGACCCGAATCACCGTACCATAATATTCCTATGTTGTGTGTCTGTGAAAGGAGAATTAAGTGGAGCATCTCACTGTGTCTGTATGTTGTGTTCAGACTGTGTTTGATAACCTGGAGGGCGAGGAGATGAGGAGAGCACGGACACGCTCCAACCCTTACGAGACCATCAGAGGAGCTTTCTTCCTCAACAGGTCAGTCCTTAGGTGGTTACTGACCGCTAAATGGCTTACAGTTGTTATGTGATGTGGTTCAAAGAGAGCATACTGTAGCCTGCTACCCCTGTAGGGACAATGACATGTTATTATGTTTTTATCATATTTAGAGCAGCTATGAAAATGGCCAACATCGACAGTTGCTTTGACAGTATGTTCACCAACCCAAAGGATTCACAAGGGGTGAGTTGGTCAAAGCAAACACGGATAGATGTTGCATCACACCTTCATTGGATCAGGGCAAAAAGGCCCACATCATCAGATTGTGAGACAAACAGAAGTATCTTTGTCCTCTCTCACCGTGTAGAAAAATCTGACAAAGGAGCGTGAGGGCGAGCTTCTGTACTTCGGTGACGTCTGTGCAGGACCTGGCGGCTTCTCAGAGTATGTGCTGTGGAAGAGGCGCTGGCATGCCAAGGGCTTCGGCATGACGCTAAAAGGACCCTGCGACTTCAAACTGGAAGACTTCTTTGCAGCGCCTAGTGAACTGTTTGAGCCTTACTATGGTACGCCCACACCGAGTTATCCAGAAAATATGCACATCACACACAGGGGGAGAACAGAAAGAAAATTGATGTCCCAGGTGAATGCCCCTGTGAAAACCTGCCCTCTCTGTGTGTCCCAGGTGAAGGAGGGGTGGATGGGGACGGTGACATCACTCGTCCAGAAAACGTGAGCGCCTTCCGAAACTTTGTCCTGGAGAGTACGGAGAGGAGAGGGCTGCACTTCCTCATGGCAGATGGGGTGAGCCTAACTCACACACACACACATCCAACTTTTTTTATTGTGGTGTACATCTACATCCACTGCTCGGCTGCTTGAATGCACGTTTTGTGATGACTGTCTCTGTGATTGGTAGGGTTTCTCTGTGGAGGGTCAGGAGAACATCCAGGAGATCCTGAGCAAACAGCTGCTGCTCTGTCAGTTCCTCACCGCCATGTCTACAGTCAGGACAGGTACGTGTGTGTGTGTGTGAGTCAGATAGTCCATCAGACTGTCCAGTTTCTGTCCACGGCTCCTACACAGGTCTTGAAAGTCTGTCAAAGTATGGAAAATAAATTTTATAATGTCCAGCTCGTAAATTGTTGGAATTGAAGAAATCTATAAAAGTAAGGAGAATGTTACTGTTCAGTCCTAATAAACGTATGTTTCACATTTTATGTAGATGTCCTACTGTCTTTCCACAGGAAATTAAAATAATTCATTATTTCAAAGAAATTAAGGTTTTGAAAAAGTATGGAATTTTGAAATGCAAAATGTGTCCGAACACTGTGAATCATTTTTGTGTTTTATCCCTCAACAATTCACCCCCCAAATAAATGTGCATGTGTTTATGCTTGTGTGCTAACATGTATTTGTATCCAAGAGTAATGCCAGACCACTGATTTTATAGTGGTGCCGTTTGTCTCCCCCAGGTGGCCATTTTGTGTGCAAGACCTTTGACCTGTTCACTCCCTTCAGTGTGGGCCTGGTCTACCTGCTCTACCTTTGCTTCGACAGGGTCTCCCTCTTCAAACCGATCACCAGCAGGCCTGCCAACTCTGAGAGGTAAGGCTGCGTGAATCTGTGTGTGTGTGTGATAAGACGGGTGTATTTTATGTAAAAATCTTGCCTAGTGCAGCTGTAAATCTCTCCTCTTGCATTACCCTTTTGCCATCCACAGGTACATAGTGTGCCGTAGTCTAAAGCCTGGCTCCGACGCTGTAAGGGAGTACATGTTCAAGGTCAACCTGAAACTCAACCAGCTGAGGAACACAGAGTCTGACGTCATTGAGGTGGTTCCCCTGAGCCTCATCAAGGAAGACACCGACTTCTACCAGTACATGGTCAACTCCAACGAGAGGTAGAGACACACGGCGGACACGCAGAAAGGCTTTAATCGTTGCATGTTCAGACTGAGTGACTGATGGAGGTTGAATTAATTCTCCCTGCAGCCACAGTGCGGTCCAGATCAAGGCCTTGGCTAAGATCCACGCCTACGTCCTAGACCCGTGAGTTACTTATCTTCTGCGTTTCTCCATATGTGTATTTCTCTCCATTTCAGTGTAGCTAAGTGTGTGATTGTGTTTGTGTCTCCAGGGCCCTTTCAGAGCCCAGGCAAGCCGACATAAGGAAGGAGTGTATGAAGCTCTGGGGGGTGAGCAGGGAAACTGGGATACTTGTGCTACATTGAATGTGGACTATGACTAATAGATTTTTAGCTACATACTCCAGTCTCCTTCCAAGTGATTTTCCCCTCCAGATACAGTGTGTGTCTTTGTCCAGATCCCTGATAAGGCCAGAGTCACTCCTGCCTCCTCAGACCCCAGGTCGAAATTCTTCGAACTGATGAAGGTCAGTTGATATATGTAGTGACTGAACACACCCTATTGCATGATACGGTGGTGATAAATGTGCACTGTGCAGTGTTTTCTGCTTGTAAATTATTTAAGTATAATATACAAGTTAAGCTCTGATGTGCACTTTGTTCTGTCCTACAAGTTGGGCTGATTTAAAAAGTTGTCTCCATGTCTGCCTCCCTGCCTCCGCCTCCCTCTGGTCCACCTCAGGGTTCAGATGCGGAGTCGTTCCAGTGTAAGCTCACACCTCTCAACTCCAGCACACTAGAAAAGGTCAATCACGTCCTGGACTACCGGTGCATTGTGGGAGGTGGCGAGCAGATCTTCCTGCTAGCACTCGGGGTGAGTCTAAAGAGATGGATAACGCTAACATGACGTAGGCCCAGTTCAAATTAACTTATCTTTTTTCTTGCCGCATTATAGCTATGGCGTCGTGGGCGTCAAGAGTGAAATTTAGGTCAGTCAGTCAGGAAGAGCTACTTCACTCTATACCTTTGTGCTGTTGGACTTTGTCACGGTGTGCAGCACTTAAGAAGATCATATTCCACAAATCATGTCTGTTCTTGTTTCAGCAATATCGTATTGATAAGCAGAAGTAAGAGTAGTATCAATGTGAAAATGTAACTAACTATGAATTTTCACAGCTTAAGTGCAAAGTTTCACACAACTCCCACAATCGTCTTCTTGTATTGAGGCAGAAGGAACAATGTGTAATTTCCATCGTTCTCCTTATATGATATCTGCTTTCTCCACTTTCCAGTAGCATCCGTCCCTTTTGCTCCTATCGATACAGTCTTAAAGATTAATGGGACACCCAGTATCATCAAATCCAACTATTTTGTGCTCAGGACTGATTCAATTTCTCTAGGAAAAGATAACCTTTTAAAAAACAACTGAGTGGGCGATCCACTCACCTTTTAGGTTATTTTTTATTTAGACAGTGGTAATCTAACGAGGGAGAAGAAGAGACCCAGTAGAGAAATCTCTGTCAGTCCTAGGCCAGCGGAGGCGTACGTGCTCCAGAGGCGGGGGAGTTGACTATCTCTGTGCACGATAACCCTTTTTCCACCCATTCTCTTCTTATCTGTTCTCTCCATTTTCCCCTTGTTTCTTGCCCTCTGCAGAAGTCTCAGATATACACGTGGGATGGCAAGATGCCTCTGCGCTGGAGGAAACTGGAGAGTTTCAAGCTGGAGCTTCCCAGAGAGACACTTCTGAGTGTGGAGATCGTCCAGGAGCTCAAGGGCGAGGTGAGAGGAGGGGCTGGAGAGAGCTGAGGGGCTAAATAGATGAAAGAACCAGGACTGAAAGGAATCAAACTGTTTCTGCTTGGCTCCATTTCTATATAGAGCTGCGCTATCATGGCTGAAATGATAATCTCATTTTTTATTTTTTTTTTAGATAGTGTGATCACGCTTATTTATCGCAATTATTGGCCTCAGTTAATTGAGGGAGTTATTTTGTTGCACTTTTCTTATATCAGCATCGTGAACATTTTCAACTACAGCAGGTTTCAAACCTCAAAGCTTGTAGAGCTCTGCTGTATTTGTATGTGCCCATGTTTGTGCCCATCATTTTTCTTTTCCCCCAAAAGATGATTGTAAAAATTACTTCTGTCACCTGCTAACCCAGCCATAAAAATAGGTTAACTTGTATTTTACTACAAATACACCTGAGTGGGGCTCTATTTTTACTATATCAGGGTGAGGGTCGCACCATTGCTGCTTGTGGCTGTGGTTTAACGAGTGTTACATGTTTCGTCCACAGGGCAAAGCCCAGCGGAGAATCAACGCAGTACATGTACTGGATGCACTAATACTCAATGGCACTGATGTTAGAGATCAACACTTCAACCAAAGGTAGGTCAATGTCACTCTTATGCCAAACTTTTCCATCACAGTGTCAAACCCGAGCCATACTCACCAAAACAGCGTTACCACATATCTGCTAATATAAGCCTTTGTCAACATTTATCCATATATATCCATCCATATATCCATATTTCTGTGCATTCAGAACAGCGGAAGAGGCCAAATGCTGTTCAAACACAACACTATGATTTGCACTTGAAATGTTTTGATTGCATTATGCGTTTCATACCGGTTTCCATGTAGTTTAATATGTGAGGCCCATTATGTCTCCAGGATCCAGATGGCTGAGAAGTTCGTGAAGGCCGTGTCCAAGCCCAGCAGACCAGACATGAACCCTATCAGGTACAAAAGGTTTTCTACTCTCTGTAAATTAAGCTCTTTTGAACAACACTTTTTAATTGCTCTGCAGGGATCGTATTGTCACTGAAAGCATTGTAAAGTTAGAAAATACGAAAACTGTTGTCCAGGCATGGAAAAGTTATTGAACATTCTAATGACATTCCAAATAGCAAACTTTCTGATTATATAAATCCCACGTGATAGTTGTTGCTAGTGAATACAAGGCCTGATACATTCACCTGATACATTCAACAAAAGTCAGGGAATTTGGAAACCTTTCTCTGATAAACAGTGGAAGGGAATAACTTTCTATGTTATGGATTTCGTGCTATTTTAGCGTAACATCTGTGTTTTCCCATAACAGAGTGAAGGAGGTATACAGGCTGGAGGAGATGGAGAAGATCTTTGTCAGGTACGACAAGACGGCTGTCATTTAGACATCATGAACTGCGGAATATCACAGCAAGTTTCATATAGTGAATGCTGGAGTCCAGATGTTGAGGATGGAGGACAACTCGTCGTCTTATTTTTTGCTCATTTTGTGCTCTTCCTCATCCAGACTAGAGATGAAGGTGACAAAGAGTTCAGGAGGAGCCCCTCGTCTGTCCTACACCGGCAGAGACGACCGGCACTTCCTTCCCACGGGCCTCTACATCATCAAGACTGTCAATGGTTGGTGTGTGTGTGCGTGTGTGTGTGTGATTTCCTTGAGTGCTATAGCTTAGTTGCAGTTTAATTCTCCTCAGCTATTGTAACAGATACTGCTGCTGAGGTTTAATTGTTTTTGACACTTGTGCCTGGTTATCTCTGTGTTGATAGATGCTCACAAATTACTGGCCTATCTAAAAGAGGGGTAAACAACTTGTACAATTCTGTGTTGTGTGGTCATGTGGTGCAGATGATGCTTTTTGTATCGTTAGAAGTCTTTAAACCATGTAGAACCTGTGCAACATGACAATCCTGTGTGCCAGCATAGCATTTAAAATGTGGTGGTGGTTTGTATGTTTCCGTTAGAAATCTGTGAAAAGGAGAGTGCAAAATATCTCTGACACCAACCTTCCTCTACTCCTCTATCCATTAGAGCCGTGGACTATGGCGTACAGCAAGAACTCTAAAAAGAAGTTCTTCTACAATAAGATGACCAAGGAGTCCACCTACGACCTGCCGCCCAATGCTGTTGCCCCCTTCCAGTACGTACTGTCCTCTCTACCGATATTACAGCACAAGACATTTATTCCCGATTCAATGCTTTTAGACATAAACACATTGGCTTTTATGAGTTGGAAAAGTTTGATTATTGAAGTCTGTATCAGAAGTTGTCAGTTTTACAGTGGGGGTGATGGTAGTGGGACGTTGGAGGACAGCTCACAACATAATGATTCTCATATCTGACATTAGTCTTATTTGTAAACAGCATAATTTCATTGTCTTTGCCCTCACAGCGTCTGCCACTCGGAGCGGCTCTTCTGGGCGTGGGTGGACGGGGTCATAGTTCACGATTCCCAGACGCGGATTGACCCCGAGAAACTGTCCAAGGACGATGTGCTGTCCTTCATCCACCAGAAGTACCAGCCCTGAAAGACGCTCACAGTCCCAGCGCTCTGCCAGCTTGTACTTAGACGCAGAATGTACCGTGTTGGCTCAGAAAAAAGGTTAAAGCCGGGTTGTAATTGGAGTTTTGGAGCCAAAGTGGGGGATAGTTGGGTTTTCTGGCAGTGACACTGGGACTCCTTGTTAAGCAATGGATGTTTGACAGACCACTCTCTCTTTCTGGCTTTTCCACTGCCCTCGGCTCTATGAATTAGTATGAACAGAACTTGGCACATAAGACAGTTTGATACTAAAAGGAGACAAAAAAAAGACTGCCATTGTCATCATGTTGCATTGCATGTCCCTGTAGATTGATTTTATGGTTCCTCATCCAAGCCATGCTTCTGTGTGTGTGTGTGTGTGTGTGTGTGTGTGTGCGTGTGTGCCTGCGTGCGTGCGTGCGTGCGTGTTGTTGTGTGTGCATGTGCATTAGTGATAAAGAGTGAGAAGCATCTGCAAATTGATAGTACTGGATACAGTTTCAAATGTAGGTTACACTATGCTTCCAAATCTACAAACAAACACTCTTGCCTGCCTCGCTCTGGGCCGTTTTAATGCTCGTCTCGTCTCTTCTTGCTCTTCTTAGAGATGAGGATCTGTTGCCCAATCTCTCACGCTAAAGGGTCCCTTGTTGCCGCTCTAGCAATTCTTCAGCTGGTACCCAAATACAACAACCACATGTGAATTATGTCCTATCCTGCCCATGCTGTCATATCATCGTCGCAATTTCACAAATGTACACATTCTTATGAATTACAGATGTAGCATGTCTTCTCTCATTCATATCTGGTCTATCCTGGAGTGTGAGTTCAACTTTTGGGAGGTGTTCTGTTCGGTTATGTCTGCCCACACGCCTCTTTGTGTTTTTTTTTTTGTTGCCTCCTGTTGCCTGGACTCTCATCCTTGTTTTCATGTTTGTTAAATACTGCAGATAAGGAGTTATTTTTTCTTGTAAAGGTAGCTATCAATCCTCTTGTGGTTAGTAATGATCATGTAGTAAATAAAAGGGACGTGATCTTCCCAGAAATGAATTGAATGAAATTTGATTTAGGCTGTAGTCTAAATAATACTACTAACACTGCTAGGCATACTAATAATAACTTTTACCTATTATTAAGTTAATTGTCTTCCTTTTATGTTTAATGCCTCCCTAATTCTTTCTCTCCCTTAATTGATTTTATATCTATTGCCTTATGGCTGTAATTGAAATCTTCTAATTCTCTTGCAGGTGTTTTATGTTTTCATTATTTGCCTCGGATCGCTTATCCAACAGCAATTCAAACTGTAGTGTCATCACAGCAGTGAAGAGTGGTGTTTCTGCTGTTCCTTTCATTCCTAGTTTGTACATCATGACCTTTTAGTTTGTAGTTACTCAATATGTTTGTCCTGTAATCTGCACCACTTTTACATTCAGGGACCTAGTGGAGGTCAAACTCACCTGAACTAAGTTTACCCACCTTGCAATTTGCTGAATGGAGTTTATCCACCTTTTAGGCTCTCATAAATTATCATGACATAAAGTCACAGTATAAATCATAGTAAGGAGTATCAGACATTAAAACTATTCTGAAGTTATATTTGATTTAATCTGAGTCATGATGATCACCAGCTGCAGGCCACTGTTTACCCACCTTTTGTTTACCGTTACATCACTGGTTACAAAACATGATGTCGATAATAAAGCGGGGAACTCTTATTTTGAAGTTCACCCTCGTGTTTATGTAACCGGAAGAGATGTTATCCTAACAAACGGCGTTACACCTCGAGACAAGGCACGGGACGCATCACCTACAGGTTATATGGCATTTTCTCCGTCATATGAAAGCACTACATGTTAGAAGATGACAAGTATAACTATTTTAACAAAAATGTTGGTTTAGCTAGGGAAGCGATACTTCGTTTCATTGCTGAATGTGGATTTTCAGTGTAAAGTTGGCTTACCTGACTTGACTTACCAGTTACCCTGTGTGTAAATTACATTTGCGAGTCACAGTTGGGTCACATGACTTGATTTTTTACCACATGATCTAATGTGAAGTATTATTGCTGAACTCTGCATACTGTACCTGCAGTGGGCAGAAGACTCGTGAGTTGCTCTCACTTACCGGACCGGGACAGTTTGAACCGCCTGTACAGGACAACATGCTGAAAGCTCTCGGACAAGTTTTGTTTTCAACTGGGATACAAAACCCCAAGTTCACAGAGGAGAAGAAGGTAAGTGTTGACTGTACTACTGCATCTAACATGTGGAGCCTCTAGTGTGCCAACCTGAACATTATAGACTAGTTCAGTGATTCATCAGTAGGTACATTTAAAAAATAATAATTATAAAATGATTCATTAAATTCACATTGAAATGCAATCAATATAAATTTAATAAAATGTTCATTAAATGTCAATAATTCAATTCATTATTATGTTGTATTTGTCTTATTATTTATAAACTTATAAATTGATTTGTGAAACGATTTTTAAAAAGGCATTTAAATTTATCTTTTTATTATGCCATTTACTAATGTTTTTTCCTATTCATTTTCCACTGTCTTGACACCACCAGTTTTGCTCTGAAGAGATCGTATTACAAAGGAAATGTGTGTGTTTGTGTGTGTTTTCAGGCACAAGACTATGAAGTCCGCACCTACCACGCCACAAAGTGGGTGAGCACCTCTGTGAATGGGATGGAGTGGGATACAGCGACCAGAACTGGTTTCCGCAGGCTGTTTGACTACATTATGGGCAACAATGAAAACAGTGAGTTTCAACAGGTCTGTGTAAAGATCACCACATGCAACTGAACATGTGGGTGTTTCAGGATGGGTGTTTTAAAAAAATAAAAAAAAATCCTGAAATGAGAAAATAAATTGGAATTGATAACAGTATATTGGCTCTGCTGCTGAATGAATACGGGAGAAACGCTGCTTTTGTTTTGCTCAGCACTTTGTAACAGCGACCCTGCCTTTGTTTTGCTCAGCACTTTACACAAGTGTTATTTATGAGAATGTATATTGTGTGTGAAATGGACCACTGAGGTCTGCAGTGTAAGAGGAATGTGATCTGTAGCTGTGGTCTACATCTGTGTAATGTGGCTCTACATGTGCTGGTTGAACAGCGGTCAGTCTACACAGTGTTCATATATGTATGTGACTGAATCCCCACCATCTGCTCAGGTGTCGTCATGCACCAGTGTTGTGATCCACCAGCTGTAAATTTGGTGTTTGTTTGAATCATTTGATATTTCTCCAGCTTAGAGAAACTGAGAGAGACTGGATTTTTTCATATTTCTGTCTGTCAGACATGTGTGCATGGTTTAGTCCGGCTGGCACGGGTTCTGCCTCACGATGTGTTTGTACCTCAGAGGTGAAAGTGCCGATGACGGCCCCGGTGACGTGCCTGGTGCAGCCCGGAGCCGGTCCCGCATGCGAGAGCACGTTCACCGTGTCCTTCTACGTCCCGGAGGAGCACCAGGACGCCCCGCCGCAGCCCAGCGACCCGCAGGTGTTCCTGGACGACAGGAAGGAGTTCACAGTTTACGTCAGGTGAGTCAGAGGCGCCGATTCATGAAGTCATCGTAGATTTCACTGCAGATTCAAGCTTTGAGGTGATCATGAGACTGTCGTCATGACGACATTTACTGCAGTTGTGATATTCGTGCAGGATCCAGTGTGAAAGGAGCGTATTTGGCATCCTTGAGTGGTTCCACAATTTGGAAGTACAGTGGTTCTCAATCATTGAAATGGAGTCACTACCAGCAAAAAATATCAAATATTACAATTAACATAAAGATAGCAATATTTTTAGGTTATGAAATTTATAAATAAGTAAATCAATCAGGTGTGCCTTTCCTTAGTTTGCAAAAAGCTAAGGGATCGGTCCCAAAATGGCCAAGTTACTAACCTGTCTTTTTTTTTTTTTTTTTTGCATCAAAGTTCGACTCACTGTAGAATCATGATAAAGCAATCAGTCCACTTGAAATTCTACTGGTTTGTCAGAAATATCATTTTAAAGAGATCTGCTAAGCTGCATGTTATGTTGAGATTTGAAGGAAATACAGCCATTTGAACTTCTGTTGTGTTGTGATAATAACAAAGACTCTAATACCCACAATGCCTTACGGAACCCCTAGTGCGGTCTTTATCACACTTTGGTAGCTTTCATTAACTCTGCAAGTCCCTTTTTAAATTGCATTTCTCTTCTCCTCTTTTTTTGATCAAATCTTTGCTGATTGATGGTAGATTCAGCACCACACCAACAAAAGAGTATATAAAGTTACAAAACCGTAAAATTCATAAAATCAGCATGAGGCCTTTCTGTTCCTTACTCAAATCCCTGATACTCCGTACCGACCCTTATTTCCCTCTCGTCTCTTGCTCCTCCCAGGACATACGGGGGTTTCGCCAACGAGCAGATGAAGCGTGAAGAGTGCCTGAAACTCCTGGAGAGCCTACAGAGGGACGGGGTTCCCTACACAGACAGTCCTTTCTACACAGCCGGCTACGACAGCCCCATGAAACTGACCAACCGCAGGAACGAGGTCTGGATCCTCAAGAAGACAGAGTAACAAGTTCAAAGGTCACTTAAAACCCTGCAGCACTGGGAAAATAGTTCAATTTAGGAATATTTCAAAATAAAGTCTGTCACATCCTTATTTCAAACAAGAGATGGATGATATTGGTCTCAAGCATGGCCACTCCAAAAAAAAGGGACCAAAACCTTGCTGTGACAGGAAGAAGATAAATTAAACTTTAAAGGTCATGCTAATAAGCAGTATGGTTCAATATTTAAACAACATTTTTTCTCAATTATTACTTGTACACTTTGTACCAAGTATCTTCCATTTCTGCATGTCAGTTTTCTTTTAAATTTGGGCAATCCCCACACTAAAAAGTTATCGACTTACTCTGGATAAAGAGCTCAAACAAATTATTATGAGAACCCTACTGGGCCATCAGATTTCACCAAAGGGCATCCTGCAGCCCTCTTACCTAGGACAAAACCTTGCAGCAGTGGGACAAGATAATATAATTTAGCTCCACCAGATGGAGCCAAGTAGTCAAGACACATTTTCTTCATCTGCTGCTGAAACTTCAGTCTCAGTTGCCATATTAGAACAGAAGGTTACAGCTGGATTCAGTTAGAGATGGTGGGACAAAAACCTTAAGTGCCTGTCCAGTGTTTGATGGACCATTTAATACGAATACACTAATTTTCAACTTTTGTTCTTATAATGTAAACTGCTACACAGATCTTAACATACATATCCAATGAATCTTAAGATACATATCCAATGAATCTTAAAGGTCAAAAGGTAGTTAGGATTGTTATAAAAATTCTCAGGAATGTGCTTAAGGGAGCAAAGACTGCGAAGATTGCCTGCAGGATCCAGAATTAACTTTTGAGGTCATCTGCAAAGTCTGACAACAAATTTGTCTCTTGTCAGTCAGCGGTGTTGCTGGGAAGGTGACTCTGACCTGCCTCCTTACCAACATGTTCTCTCTTGGTAAACACAGGGCTTCAGCACAAGTCTGGAAAGTCTAGTCCAGGTCTTACAAAAAAGTTTGTAATTTGCTCAAAAACTAGAATTTTGAAAGGGAAGATATGTAGGAACCCTGTAAATCCTGACACCTCTTCATCACAGGTGTCAGAGCCACACTGCTCTGCCACTGTCTGACATTAAATGTAAACCTGATTAATCATTATAAATCTGTACCGTGTCACTCGAGTCAGGTGACAGACCGAGTCAGACATCCAACTGTCATTAAACTACACAGGATTACTCTCTGATTCATTTACCAGATTGTCATGTAGTGGAGTAATGCAGGACTGTTGGTAGGGCTGCACTGTATTGACAAATAATTATATTGCGATTATTTTGCTGAATATTGCAGTTGTGATATAAACTGCAGTACAGTATACAGACAGATTTTTTTGTATTTTAGATTTTTCAGCAAACACACATTTTTAATCAAAAACTGACATGTTGCTTAAGATTTTCTGTTTGAATACAATGAAAGCGGGTTTTTAGCGTGTTTATCACTATGCCTTAATCAAAATGAGTTTACCTACTTTTTTGCATTAAACCTCATATCTAGCTCATCATGTACCTGTGTAAAATGTAATGGAAATTGTTCTCACATGTTTTTAATCTTGAAGAAGGGACGCTACTTGGATTTGTATGATAAAGGGACGATGATATAAGCACTGTGCTGATTTATGAATGATGGCACATATTAGTTACCTCTGAATTTTTATTAAGAATGTAAAATTTATTATTTCATCAATAATAAATATAACTCATCATCAAATGATTGATTATTCCTACAATGAATTAACTCCATCTCTGCTTTCCACTATGTAATTAGTGTGTTACTCATCCGTATTTGGTAATGGGATTATTTTGTGTGGTTTGAATTGGGAGATATTTTTTTTAAAAGGAAGCATGCTTCATTTTACGTTGTTTTTCGAATCCATAGGTAAATGCAGTCCTGACCTTTTATCAGCCAGCTGAATCCTGCCTGATCCGTGCCATAGTTTGCGCTCCCTTTCTCCTCGTTCACCTTCCCTCCTCTCTCACCGTCAGGTTGATGCATGCTGAGTCATTCACTTTATTTGTGGCAGAATTGTTCCCAATATCATGTTCGGATACTCAGCAGAAATTACATCTTTTTTTATCCTCTGCATAGACAAATACACACACACACACACACACACACACACACACACACACACACACTCCATCTTAAGTCTGTTGTTCACAAGTCAAATTGATCTCATTGGGTGTGCTCAGTGAGGTGAAACAATATTGCGGGTATGAAATGTATAATGAGGCTCCCTCGGCTAAATATCCTATACCAAACACACACAGCTGTTTACAGTGCGCCACAGTCTTGCACTCTATTTTTATTAAACCCCCTCCAGCCTGGTGGAGACCTTGAGTCAGGAATCATTTGATGTGGTAGACTGTCGAGGGAATGGGGGTTAAAAATACTTATAATACTGACAATACTTTAATTTTCCGGTGACGGAGGTTAACTGGAGCAAATAAATGTTCAGTTTTTATTTAATTTCATTTTACTAAGGCTTTGGTTTCCTCCTACAGTCCAAAGACTAAGTCAGGATTATTGGACACTCTAAATTACACGTAGATGTGAATGTGTGTTTGCCCTGTGATGGCCTGATGACATGTCCAGTGTTTCCCTGCCTTCCACTCAATGTATCCTGAGACAGGCTCCAGCCCCTGTGACCCTGAATAGTAATAAGCAGGCAAAGACAATGATTGAATGAATTATTAAGGATCTAGAGAATTGTGTAGCACCCAATATTCAGTGCAAAAAATAGTGTTTTGCAGTTCAAGAGTGACTGGTACGCTGCAGTTAAAGCCCCAGATACCCATGTCCACCAGGCCATAAAGTTGCCAGAAACAAGTGCAAAAATTTCTTTTTTTCTGTCAGCCTTATGCGCTAACAAATGGAGTGGGACCTGTTGACCTGTGTGCAAGTCATTTTTACTAAGAACCCTTATTCTGTTACACCAGAGGTGATTGCTATTCCTCCTGGAGTCCACAGTGCGTCCAGAGTCCCACAACAGTCAATACGGCCGATTTGTTTCATTCATCACCTAACTGCGGCGGTGTCTTATAAGGAAACCATACAGAGGGCCTTGAATATCAGAGGAGAGGGGAAGGCATCGGAGTGTCAATAGTGTGATTATGACTGGGAGGGGCTTTTATTGATTGATGTCTGACAGCCAGATGGACAGACTCGTTGCTGCCCGTGGAACAGCAAAGGGCAGCTGAGAGTGACACTGCCGAGTAAGTCGATGGTGTGAACATGCTGATGAGTTGGGGATGGAGGGACCTTTGTTGAAAATACTGAGAGGCGGTGGGCTCGGCTGCGCCCTTGGGAGCGCTCGACGTGCCGAGGTGTTGAAACGGCACCGGAGGAGCGGCAGGGAATGTTGAGAGGTTGAAGCAACGTCTGTGGGATGTTAAAATGGGGGGAGGGGGGGCTGCACCGCCGGCCTTTATGCCATGTCATCATAGCAAGACATGGGACACATACTGCGGGTCACAGGCGGTTATTATGGTGCAACAGCCCTCTGAGGTCAGCCAATAGAGAGGACTATTATGGGCTGCGCCTGTGATTCAGTGTGTCTCCAAATAGGATGTCCAGAAGGAGACATAACTGATGACCCCGCGGGGGAGGGAAGGCAGGGGGAGGGGAGGGGTAGCCGATGGCCTCTGGAGTTTTCCGGATGACAGACGAGTGTGGGTGCCATGGCGACGGCGCTAATGAGGCGGTGATTTGGGGTGTCGGGCTGGCAGATGGCCGTGAATCACACAGAGTGGTGGCTAGAGAGGGAAAAGGAGAGAGAGAGAAACGACACAAAGACACGCTCTTTAAATATCACCATGTTTTATTACACAGACATACACAGGAGCGTTAGCAGCCGGCCTTCCCTTCTCCGCACCCGCTAGCTCATCGCCTCCTCCCTCTCTCCTCCCACTCTCCGTCCGCAGCCCGTCTGTCTTTTCACAGGCTCACCGAGATTGAGACTTCATACACCTTCCATCCTGTTATGAGATGAGACCGGGCCCCGAGTGCTCAATCATGACCGGGGCTGGAGCTGGGAGACGCGCTTTGGTCACAGGTGATTAAACCACGGGGTGTTATGGCTGTTAGGAGGTTATGAAGTCTCACGCCTGTCACCTCGGTTTATGACTCACAGAGACCACATTTACTCAGCTTTTAAGCACCAGGGTGGGATTTGCATGACTCGAGATTAAAGGCAGTAGAATGCTAAAACATAATTATTGACGTTATTTCATTTTTAAGTTTTAAGCACCTTTTTTTTTAAAAAAAAAAGAAAAGAAAAAAAAATGGCCTGGCAGGATCAGCATAGTAAATGTGGCCCTTTGGCTCTCTGTTTGCCCCCCTTATGAGTTCCCTCCTAACTCGCACCCAAACCTTCCCTTCACCTCCATCGGCCTGCTGGTTGACTCGGACCAGGGTACCGCGTTGCTATTTGAAAATAAATAATCTACAAAAAAGGAAACCACTCCCTTCCAACAAACAGAGGGCTCTAAAAATTTACAAAGTCTTTGAAAATAAGTCAAATGTTACTTAAAACACCTTTCTCTATGTATTTACATACAGAACCATATAAAACTGCAGAGGGAGAGGAGAAACCTAGCAGAAGAGTAAACAGCATGATAGTGATCATTTAAGGTTCTAGTAGGTGGTCTCACCAAACTTCACAAAGGCTGGACCATAATGCATGGGGGTCTCAGTACAACATAATTCAGATTGTGTCCACACCAGGATCAACGGCAGGCTACATTTAACTATTTAGCTCTTTGGTAACCAATATGATCACAAACAGAATAGGATAGTAAATGATTTTTTTGTTTTTCCCCTAATGTAATTTCTGGTTTTACATTTTTAGATTCATACTTCATTTCCAAACATGTGAGTCGTGACATCACTGGTTTATTAAAACAATCTTTAAAACATACTTTTTTAAAAGTCACAAACAAACAAAGAAAAAGAAACATATATGCACAGTGCAAAATCTACAAACTAAAATTCAAACAACAGAGGATTTTTTAACCTTTCTTTTTTTCCAGAGTAAATCCGCTGTATTGGTTGTGCCCTTGTACACCCAACCATTGTCCACTTCCTGCCCATCACTAGGGGGCAGCACTGAGCCCTCCGCACTTCCCATGGACCACTGAAAACACCAGCTCTGCAAACTAAACCACTGACCTAAGAGCAGAAAGAGAAACCCGGCAATAGCCATAGCTGAAGTTGTACCTCGGAGCTCTCTGTTGTACCACGTCCTCAAGTTCACTCCACAATATGGGCTGTTTGAACCCAACACTTGCAAGCCATGGTGCTCTAAAAGGCTTTACAGAGCTAACAGGAGAGAAGCAGAAGCTGAGGAGATCTACAAGGCGAGCCCCTAGCACACCTTTACGCTCCACTCAGTCCAACTGCCTAGCTACTCAGCACCACAGCAGCAAAGTTAAGCAAACAACTCGTGACTTTTCGTTTCCTTCATCTTACCTTAGCTTGCCATCTTACCTAGTCCTTAGAGAAACCTTCCAAAAAATAACTAAAGAAGGGCCTCGGCATGTTATTAGAACCAGCAAAAGCTCTAACAGGATAAAGCAAAAATGAGCAAAACAAATGGAAAAACAAACTCGGGAACACCAGGCTTAAAAGAAAGACTATGCACTTTTCTTGTAACACAAAGGGCGAGTCACCAAAAGAAGCAGAAAATGAGAATCGTGGGAAATCGAGTCTTGAAAAGCTGCAGCTGAACCAGTTCTCCACTTCAGACTAAGTACGTCCCGCTCCACGATCGGGCTTCCTCTGACCACATCAGGGCCTGACAGGTCCACTCCCTCAGAAGCAGGGCCGAGGGGGTGGGGCTCAGGGAGGTGTCAGAGTCTCTAGAGGGCTCCTTCTCTTGGCTCCTCTTCCTGCCCCCTCCCCGGTGACCACGAATGAGTTCAGCTCCCCGTATCCAGGGGCGGTCCTTGCTCTTTAACTGCTGCTCTCTTCGGATAAAGTGCCATTGGAGTCCTTGAGCAGAGGGAGGGTCTGGGCCAGGGGCCCGGACAGGCTTTCTGCAATGTCTCCGTACTCGCTCTCGGCCAGCTCGCCCTCTCGCTCGCAGATAACCGTCATGGGGCTGCTGAGGATACGGCTGCGCGCGTTGTACTTGCTGCTGGCGGCAGAGGGTGGCGTGCGTGAGCGCCCGTACTTCATCCCGCTCAGGGCGGAGGATGATGAAGATGGCGAGGAGAGGGTCAAGCCCTCGTTGCGGTTCCACTCATCCGCTACCCTCTTGCCACGGCCTGGGGAGGCGCAGGGGCTGTGTGGCGCGGTCGGTGAGGAGGGCGACAGAGCGGGGGGGTCTAACGCTGAGTCTGAGCGTGTCCGCTGGAAGCGCGGGTCAGTGGAGCGCAGCATCTCGGCGGCGGACATTCTGAAGCTGGTCTCGGAGCGGCTGCCCTTCTTGAGGAGAAGGGCCTTGAAGGTGTCGCTGCTGGTGGCAGACTTGCGGAGGTTGCGCTGGATGGAGCCGGTCTGGCGGGGCAGCGAGGACACCTGGCCTGGGGACATGCCTGTGGGGGTGACGGGCGGAGACTGGGACTGGCTCCCGCCCCGTGACTTGTCCTCGTCAGACTCCTTGCGACCCAGGACCTTTCGCTTGGACCTAAGGGAAGACGTGGATAACCAGGTTAACAACATGTTTGCAGAAATTCTGCAGAGTGAGGCGTAAGACAGTGCAAGCAGGGTTAATTATAAAAGGTAAAATAATCAAAGGGTAAATTTAATGTTTCAGAGTAGGGGAAGGAGGAAAAACATTAAGAAGGAGTGCTAGCGTTGGAGGCATTCTATTTGGGAAGCGAGGCCAACATATTTCATTATTCAAATCAAAATTTGCATATGGACCTACAACTGAACACACATAAAATGGCCTATGTTCGATTGCTCTGCCTGGTCTTGCGAATGTTTCTGTGTTGTTTTATCTTAAGAAAAACCTTGCCCTTAAAATACTTCGTGAACACGCCTCAAAACATTGTCCCAAATTTGCCATATGTCAGGAATGCCCCCAGCAATTGTACATCATAGCACAAATCTTGAGGAAGGAAAACAATGTTGGGGAAATGAGCGGCATATTCGCTCAAAAAAGGAAGGGGGAGAGAAGGAAAAAAAGAGTTTTACATTTTTTTTTAAAACAAATCCAATGAGTTTTTACAAGAAAGCTGCAGACGCTGCAACTCTGCAGAAAAGCTGAGACGAGGCACAATGAAATTAATCAAAAACACAAACTGGGAAAAGTGCCCAAAGCAGTTTTAATCACACAAGGACGATTCAGCCTCCTCTCAGCAGGGGGTATCAGAGTAGTCGACTGCACCATTCAGCCTACACTACGTCTAGGGCTCCTGCACCCAGGCGTATAGCAGTAAAGCTGCAGCTAGCAGGATACATGGGATTAGGGCTAGCAGGGAAACAGCGTAATTAATCTGTGGTCCAGGGGTTGTGCTGTGGGATTATTGTTGCTAATCCAAAGGTAGCATCACCACGGTGGTGGAAACAAGGCTGGCCAATTACGGGGAAGGGGCTACTTGCCGCTCCGCACCTCACTAGCCAGGAGGCACCCACACTCTGCATCCCCCCGCTGCACAGGGAAGGAAAGAGGAGGAGAGGGGAGACAGAGATGGTGAAAGGCATGAAAAAAACAGATTCTGTGATAAGGGAGAAGGATTTGGTGATCAAGGTAAAGGGAAGGATAAAGGAGGCAGTGAGACAAAATCTTTAATCCTCAGATTAGATCCAGAGAGAGGGAGTGTTAAAGATATTCTTCCACAGAGGACAAGAGACCTGTAGAGAATCTACTTGGTGAAGGTCAGAAGGAGGGGAAAGACTCGAGGAAATTAGTGGGAAATACAGTTGTGTGTTAGAGAATGCAAGTCGGGTTCCCGTTTTAGAATGACTGCAGAAATGTGTGTCTGTGCCCTAAATTCAACCTCCATCTAACGTCGTCCCCTGTGAGCTCGCTTGGCACATTAGCCCATCGCCGTTACATAACATTTTTCTCTCACTCACACACTCATTCACTTGCTCACACACATTCACACGTGTGTACACACACAAACATACACCTGAATTCAGTGAACCAAGACAGCTCCACAAATGACTCGCAGTGACTGATTCTGCTTCAGCCACAGAATTACAAAGAACAAAACACACACACACACACACCCACACACAAACGGATGGCCAACAATCTACCAATCCTACATAAGGAGGTAAACACACCAGCCTGCAATATAATATATAACTCTGCATCGATTTCTTTCGCTTGCTGCAGCTGTGAAAACAATTCATTCAGGTTTTCATCATTCTCTCCCTCTGTTTTCCCAGAGAGACGAGAGAGACGTGGTGGAAACAGAATGAATCAGAAACTGAAAAAGGTAGTGAACAGGCGAGAGGTGGAGAAGAAGTGGGTGAGAGAGGTGAAGAATTGCTGGAAGAAGGATAACAAGGTAAACACAGTTGGTCAGGTTGACTTGGGGCAGCAGCTGCTATCCGGGCCCTTAGTCTGCACTTTACTAGAGGCTCCGCATCGCTGGGCAAAGTGCCTCTCTACGACTGAAAAACACTCGCTGTCAAAACAAAGTACGTGAATTTGAAGGTTTACATTCCAAAACACAATATATACATACTTTAATTAAAACAAACATTGAAATCCATCTCGTAATATTTAAAAAAAAAAATAGACAGTTCTTTTCTCAAAAGGCAAAGCTTTTAAAAAAGCCAAGAAGTTAAATGCTCTTCAAAAGAAATTTTAATTTCATGCCAGACATAATTTTGTGAGAGTACCACTTTTTTTCAAATGATGGCTATCTAATTTTGGAACAAATCTCTTAATTTGTGCATGCAATTATTATATAATTAGCACTTCCCTCATTTCAAACATTACTCCATGTTCTTTACTGGAGAGGAGCAATCGAGGAGGAGAGCAGTGAGGTCTTTGTACACACAGGCAAACAGTCAACAAAACGCACATCCAGTGCGAGGCTTACGCGCACATGCACACACAAGCGCTCACATTTAATTAAACTGCACAATAAATCGCACTGTGTGCACGCATGTGACACGCGCGCACACGCACCGTAAATACATCCGCAATCCGAAGCCAGGAGAAATAAAATCCCGTGAAATGAAATCCTGTGATGCTCAAGACAACTCCAACCGCTGCCGCACGTGACCATGAAAAACACACACACACTCACAAACCGGCGGGTTGCATGAGAAATTTATGTATGCGTGCTCCCTTTGAAGCACCGGAGCACGTATGTACATCATGTGAGAGACTGCAGAGCACAGGAAGAGTGTGTTTGATAGAGAGAGAGAGAGAGAGAGAGCAGTAGTGCGTGCGACTCTCTCCTGCGGCCTCTAACCTAGATTAGGGCCAGGGGGTGTTGAGTAGCTTAATAATGAATGAAGCAACAGCCTTTTTTTTCTCCCGCTGAGAACGTGCTACGCTAATGTGGCTACACTAACACAGATGCCTCAACCTATCCGACTGCTGGATTAACGGACTCTCGCTGCCTCCGGAATGGGTGCCGGTATATGGGCCTTGACAGACGAGGAACAGAGAAAGCCACTCTCTCTCGAGTGAGGAGACTCCAGAGACGAGCCGTGTGACGGATGCGTACGCTTGCAGATGGGACAGCGCTGGCTAAAGTTATGACTGAGAGGTGGAGGGCAAGAAAGGGGGAGGAGGGGATGGAAAGAAGAAGAGGAGGAGGAATCATGGGCTGAATGGTAAGGAGGGAAGGAGCCGGGGGTTAAGGGTGATGTGTTGTGGTTTATGAGGGAGAGAGAATGAGATACTGACAGAGAAAGAGAGAGAGAGGGAGACACAGCGAGGGGGAGGGAAAGAGAGAAAAAAACACAAACAAACAAGAGGAAAGGGAAAGACGGAGTACTAGAGGAAAAAATAAACCGAGGACCGGCACACTGGAACAAATTATATCAGATCAGCAGAGGCACCGGGAACACAGCAGGTGAGGAGGGAAGGGGAGGGAGGGGATAGAGGGAGGAGTGAAAAGAGAGAGAGAGGTGTACCTGTGAATGGCGGCGAAGAGGTCCTCGGTGGTGCGGGGCCGGGTGGGGGTCACCATGTTCCCCCGAAGGGCCCCGTTGGCCGTGGGGGCCGGTGAAGAGTCAGCCGTGCTGGAGTCGAACACCTCACCTGAGACAGAGAGAGAGAGAGAGACACACACAAGTCAGATACACACACACACACACACACACACTGGCAGGAGAGTAAACACACATACGCACACAGGCAGAGTTTCCTCGGCGGTCAGGGGAAGCACAACACACACACACACACGTGCACACATGCATGCACACACAGCGCTGGTCGTGTATCCACCGTCCCGTAGCATTAACCTGGGTGCCTATGAAATCTGAAGGTGGTGCCGGACTGTCTTCTTACATTCTCTTTCTGTCTCTGGATTTCCTCTCCTCCAGTTTAGCCTCTTCTCCTCCTCCTCCTCCTCCTCCTCTCAACCTCCTCGCTCACGTCTGCACTTCGACTGCCTGAGCCGCTGCAGGCAGTCTCACTTTACGCTCTCCTCCTCCTCCTGCTCCCCCCGCTTCATCCCCCCCTACCATCTCTTCTCCCCTCCCCTCTGATATGCTGAAGCCCCTCCTCCTCCCTCCTCCCTCCTCCCTCCTCCCTCCTCCCTCCTCCCTCCTCCCCTCCTCCCTCCATCCACTAAACACATCTCCCCTGGGACACTTGCCCCCTCCCTTACCTCAGAGAGAGAAGCTGGGATAGGGAGCGAGCAGGACACACACACCGAGGAGAGAGAGAGAGAGACGGAGAGACATAGAGAGAGAAAGAAGTAACAGCATAGGGCAGAGAGAGGGTGAGAGAATGACAGATAGAAAGGAAGAGGAAAGAGCAGAGAGACAAAATAGATATTTGGAAATCAGGATGGATGATGGGAGGGAGGAGAACAGACAGAGGTTGAGATGGGATGGGGGGGTGAGGCCAGAGAAAAGGAGCAATGCGGGAAAAAAGAGGGGACAGCAGCCACAGGAGGCTTCTGCATAAAAAACCATTGCAAAATATAGAGGGATGAGCAGGAGAGAGGGAGTGAGAGAGGAGGAATTCAGGAGGCTGCGGCACTGGTGTCCCTCGATAAGCCTTCTTTCAGGGAGGGGGGGAGAGGAGATGGCAGGTATAAACCAATGTCTATCTCAATGACACTCAACAGACAGCTGGATCCAAGGCTGATACTTCACTAGCTCTAATCAAACTATTTAATTGATCAAATGATTAGTGAGAAGAGCATGTTAAGTTAGGAAGAGTTAGGGCTTTGGCAAAGCTCAGTAAAACCGAAAGATCAAGCAAAAGCACCACTGTGGAAGTACTTGTGCCTAGGAACACTTGCATTAAAATCTGATTTAATGCCCAGCAAATCTCACTGCAAAATGTTTGGCTTGGAAATACAGAGACCAGACTCTGGCATCCCCTCTTAAGAAATAATGTGAACGTTTTCATCACATTAGAAACAGCAATTTGTACTAAGCCTATAAACCCTCTTCATCTCAACAGTGGGAAAAAAAACTCCCTGCTCTATCTTCAGAGTTTTCAAACCTTTTATCTTCATAGTCAAAATTGCTTTTATATCTTAACACTGAGAGGCGATCAGATGCTGGTTGAGGGGGTGCTGGCCCCAATAACTGGCTTTTTGTCCGCACCTAGGAGGGATTTACATAAGGGCTGAGGGAGGGCCCCATACCGTGCTAAAGCTTGTGGTTTTAAGCTTGGTTCCTTTGCTTTGGCAAGCAGTGTGACCAATTCCACAGCTGCCTGGAGACTAAGCTAGCTCAGGCCGGCCACACGGCTAGCATCCGGCACCACCACTACTAACCATATAGGATTATGGTAATGAACTTGGTCCTTTACTGTATACAAGACTGAAACATTGTCGTTTAAAAATAGTGTTCTCTTTTTCTTCACAAGGTCCATACATTTGTACATTTGATGGAAGAAGCATAATAATATTTAAGACTCACCAATGTCCTCCTCCTTGGAGCTGACGGATCCAGTGGTGCTGCTAGTTCCATCTCCGTCGTCTTCCTCTTCCTCATGAGCCTCTCCATTGGTGTCTTGTTCGTGGCCGAGACCCGTCTCTTGGCTCGTGGAAGTAGAGATATGGGGCTCCTTCTGGGTTTCTGTGGATGGTTCACTGCTCTCTGTCAGAGGCTCAGAGCTCCCCGAAGTTTCCTCTTCCTGTTGCTCAATTTCCCTCTCTCTCGTCTCTTCGTCTTTTTCTCTTTGCGGTGCATCCACTTGGTCTTCTGCGGAGGCAGGGCTGGTTGTCTCCTCGGGCTGAGCGGGCACCTGCACTGCAATTGGTTGGGGGCTAAACGGTGGGACGAGGATGGAAAGTTTGGGTTTCTTGGACACTACTGGGGGCTTCTGTTTGACCGGAGAGCTCTGGGTGGTCTGTGAGGGACTCGGCAAAGGTTTCCTCCCTTCCTCCTGCTCTTTTTCTTTTCTGTTCGAGAGAAGATGGCTCGGACCCTCGGATTTTCCATTAAGGATAGGGCTATCTGGTGTGTCATCTGTGCTACTGCAGTCCGCTGACAACTCTTCTAAGAGCTTTGACACAGGCGATGGTGAGGACTTGTGTGAATTTTCGTCCAGAGATGAGCAGTTTAACAGGGGAAACGCAGTAGGATGTTCCTGGGAGTTCGACTTCTCGAGGGTTTGGAGCTTTAGACCTCGAATGAGGTCCACTCCTGTTTCCTGAGCTTTGGTATGGTCCATGTCGCCATTGATCTGCTTCTCTGGCCGCTTGACTGAGCGGAGCTGAACACTCTGCAGGGCAAAGGCGGTGATCAGGGGCTTAGGTGACTTGGTAGGGCTGTTGGCAATAGCTGGGCTCTCTTGTTTAGGAGTGTTCTTCACTGCCTTCAGAACAAACGGGGAGGCGGAAGGTGGGGCAAGGGCAGGGAGCGGGGGAGGTGGAGGGGGAGGGGGGGCCATGGAGGGGACTGGAGGAGGAGGTGGAGGAGGAGGACTGAAGCTCCCATTGAAGGACGGGCTGGGATGAATTAACATTTCAGGGGATGGAGGGGGAGGGAACTCTGGAGAGGTGGAGCAAACAGGTGGCGGGATCATAGGGTTGCCCTGTGGGGTGGTGGGTAACAGGGGAGCTGGGGGAGGAGAGGGAGAGCCTGGGCTGGAATTCGGTGGAAGAGGGGGAGGGAAAGGTGGAGGTGCGTTGAGAGGAGTGTGGGGAGCTGAGGAGGAGGAGAGGGGCAGGGGTGGAGGGGGTGGCGGAGGAGGCCCCAGGCTCTTAATTGAGTCAGAGGTGTTGGAGGACAGGGAGGTGGAAGAGGAGGAGATGGAGACAGAGGAGAGCAGGGAGGACTTCCTCTCAGGCACTTTGGGCTTGGGCCGGCTGCCCGAGGGAGACATGGACCTGACGAACGAGGGCACTGGGGTTCCGGCCGTGGGGGTGTTGGACTGGCTGGAGTAGCCACTGGACGGGGAGGTCAGTCTGTGCACCCTGTCTGGTGACGAGGTGGCTGTCTTGGGCTTTACTACCACCCCTCCCTCCTGGCCTGGAGCTACAGAGGCCTGGCTGTTACTGGAGCTGTGAATCTCACCTCCGTTCTGTAGCTCGCCTGGGTGAGGCCCCGCTGACATGTTAGCTGTGGAATGAGCTGAGGGGGTCTGTGCCACCTGCTCTCCATGATTACGAGGGTAGTCTATGTAGTAGCCCCAGGAATCGGCATAGTCGGAGCGCAAGCTGCTGGTATCGCTGTGAGCAGGCGTCACCTGGCATAGTGAGTATACATTAGCCACACCGCTGCAGTTAGCATTAGCTGCTAGTGACGCTGCAGAGCTAGCAACACTGATGCTGCTCTGGCTGCGCGGCCGTAGCACCCAGGGGTCATCGTAGTCGCTGCAGGGGCTGTGGGAGGGTGATGACGGTGAGGCGCCCTTTCCTTTCCCTCCTCTCAGCCCCAGCTGTAGGCTCTGCTGCAAGCTGGCAATTAGAGTCTCATTGAGCATGGCGCCGTTCGCCTCGCTAGCTCCGCTGATGGCGCTAACACCTCCGAGGGGCTTTTTCCCGCCAGGCTTGCGTCGGAGGGAGTCTGTGCGTGCTGGGGGCAGCGGGGGCTTCTTGGCTTTGCGGAGGGAGATGCTGCGCGACAGAGAGCGGTCACTGTACAGGCTTTCACTATCCTCCTGGTTGGCTATCTCACGGCACTCGTACATGCTGTGTCTGGTGGCCCGTCCGGCTGCTGCCCCATGGCCCTGACCGCTGCCGTGGCTGCGTGAGCGCAGGCCAGAGTCCATGTGCATGGAGGTGTAGTATCCATCGTTGTCCTGGGAATAGATGGAGCTGGAGTCAGTAGTGGTCCTGGAGGACAGCTCCAGGCTGCTATACAGCTGGTTGATGGGGGTGGAGCAGCTGGAGGTCAGAGGGCGGCGTGGTGGCACCACATTCTCTGGTGTGTCGTAGATCCACTGCTCCTCTGGCAGACAGGATGGTGGAGTGGCCGCCAGGGTGCTGTGGCTATGCATGCTGCTGTGGCTGTGCACGCTGCTGTCCGAGCGCCCTGATTCGCTAGGGGGTGCTGGGATGACCAGACCGCTATCTTTCAGTGTGTGAGTAGGGGTGGAAGTGGCAAGGGCTGGGCAGGTGGAACTGTGGGAGAAGGCTGTGGAGCTGGAGGTTAGGTGGTCGGTGTTGGTAGAGGTGGCCAGACTGAGGGGTCGAGCGGTAGGGTAGGCTGAGGCCGGGGAGTGGGGGTGCTGGCTGGAGGTGTGGAGGGTAATGACTTCAGATGAGCTAGACAGGGTGGCATTGGGGATGAGCGAGGTGGAGTAGGCGGCATGTGGGGAGACCACACAAGCGGGGCCGCCACCCCAGTCACCTGCCTGTGTCCCCCTCACCTCCTGGGACTTGGGCCTGGGCAGGGTGCCTGTCCTGGGGGCATTTCTCAGGTGTACCACTGTATTGTCTACCTGGAGCTTGCCGATCTGCCTCTGGGCTGTAGTTTGGTCCTCTGACTTGATGGGGGTGCTGCTATAGATGGGATCAGCACTGAGGGACACCCTGGCGCCCTGTCGGGGCAGACTGTGGAAGCGGGAGGCGTCCCCGTTCAGATGAGGCGGCAGCACCAGGATCCCAGAGCCATCGCTACTAGAGATGGATATACTTCCCGTCGAGGAGGAAGTAGAAATGCCGGCCATCTGGGCAGCGATTCCCTGTCCTCTCTGCGCCCGGATTCTCCTCATGGAAGGGGGTACAATCTTCACCTCCTCCGTCTGGCAGCCCGAGTCTCGGGTCTCGGAACGTCGGAGCGCTGAGTTGACACTCCCGACTCGGCCCAGGGTGGAGTACTGTCCTGGGATGAACATGGAATGCGGCCGGAGCTCTCCGCCGCGTCCTTTTGCAGCTGACAAAAAAATCAGAGGGAGACAGAAGGAAGGGGTGAGCATGTGAGCGATCAAAATACCTCCTGTCTCCTCTTCTCGTTCCCCTACCCTTCTTTTCCCTCTGTCTAACTTCTTCAGACACAATGCCTCCTGCTCTCTTCTGGCAGGGCTGTACGTCAGATAAGCTGTGGTTACTGGGAAGCTAATTAATTTGATTTGCCGTAACCCTGTCTCATGCGTTAATAACTTCTGGTCTTCTTCATTAAGGAGGAAGGGATAGAGAGAGGGAGAGAGACTCCCCACTATGCTTCCTCTCCTATTCTGGCTCTGATGGAAGAGCGAATAGTCCCCCGGGGTACGGGACAGGCAGCTGGTAAGGCATCGGGCAGCCGACAAGCACAAACATAAAGACACGCACACACACACACACACACACACACATAAATATGTCGACATGGTCATGCACACAAAAACATACATACAGATAGACGTAGACAAGGAGACACACTCAAATACAGACATACCATACAGACACACACACACACACACACACAGAGAACATACCAGCTCGTCAACAAACAAATTGAAGAATGGGTAGTTACACAAGAAAGGATGTCTAGTGTGTCTCCCATCTGTGGTGGCTCTCCTGTTGATGCTTGTATTCCAAAACACACACTCTTTCCTCCTTCCTTCTCTCTCGCCCTCTCTCTAGCTCTCTCTAAAGCACACACACTCTCTTCCTCCTTTGCTAAAAGCTAGAGTGACAGCTTGGCTGCTGCTGCTGGTGCAATAGATTAAGCTGCAGGTCTACTTCACAGGCAGCTCTAGTGCAATGAGAGAGAGGGATGGAGCGCTGGGACAATTACCCCGGCCCAGTAATCATGACATTCAAAGGCTGCCGTCAGCTGGGCACTAACCAGACTTTAAAGCTCTTTTCCTATCAGCTTTGCTGATCTTAACCCACCGAGAAATGACATTCTCTTTAAACGCTGCAGTTCCCCTCCAGCTCAGAGACGTGTAAATAAACATCAGCCATGCGGTGCCGTAAGCACAGGACAACGTCAGCTTAGTGGGCTTAGTGCTAGCTTAACACCCGCCTCAGCTGAGTAACTACGGGTATGGGACCTCTGAACCTTCCTATTTGTTATTTAGACTCCATCTGTTCAGGGAGGTTCAGGGTCACAGGGTTTCACAGGTTTTGTACATAGAGAGAAACCGGGAGAGGGCGCGGGTTATCAAAACAACAGCTGACAATAACAATCCAGGGTGTGACAGGGGAAACTTTCACGCACCCTGGTGTATCTCCAAACTCCTGATGGAGAATTGGTCCGCAGAGAGGTCAAGAGTGGTTTTACTGAATAATAGCAAAGCAGAGGGCTGATGGTCGTGATTTGTGTTTTGCTTTGTTTGGAGAGCTAAACAGTCCTGTCCTTGTGACCCAACAACTTGACACCCATCAGTGCATTTGTGCACATACATACACACTCACTCACTCACATACCCACACTTGGACACAAAACAAGATAGCAAGCCCACACAAACACTCATTAAAACATTACACAATAGTACAGATATGGCTTGGCCTGCAAATTACTAGGATACTAGCAAAATACTAGCATTAGGAGTTATGGATTGGAAAGTAGGATGTGGGACACACATGTGGCATGTTAAGATTATCAATATGGCCCCAGGATTAACACACACACACACAACTGAGAAATAGGAATGCAGAACCTTGAACCCAAAGGATTATGAGAAAATAAGCTGCATATAGCTTCTCATAAGTAGCATGATTTTCCAATGAGCAAAATCTAAAAGTAGACTCTATTATGAAGTTTCTAGAAAAGTGGAAAGGACAAAATGAGAACCACAGAGCTACTCCTAAATGAGATGAAAAGTCTCAAATGACTCCTCGCTGAGGCTGAAGCTAAATGGGATAGGAGAGCAAATGAGGACACTTGGTGTGCAGAACTGAATGAGGAAAGAAAGACCAAAGAACTAAAGGGCCCTGATCAACACTGTGGACTTGCATGTGTCAGTGTCTCCCTTCTTTCAGCTTTCCTGAGCTAGCCCAGTATGAACGGCTCAAAACAATACTGGTGGTAAGTTAATTCTCCACCAGTTAGCTCTCCAATCCTCTCAACTCATGTTTGATAAGATGCAAACCTCCATAGAGAGGAAGGAAGGAAAGAAGGAAGGCAGGAAGAGTGCTTGTCCAGAGTGTTGGTACAGGTCTATGGACAGTAGAGGGCAACATAGAGCCCCATAGTGATCCATACCTAGCTCCAGGTTGAAGTTGTCAGGCAGCCCTGATATAGTCTTTCTGCGTTTGACCTTCTTGGGCCGGCGGGACACGGTGTCAGTGTTAATGAGGGAGCGCCGGATGCTCGCCTGGCGGTCAAACACTGCCCCTGGTGGCCGGGAGGGCGAGAGCAAGGCAGGCGGACACACACAGGCAAACAATACAGCAGCCGGTTAGTGGGAGGAACAAACTCAAAAACATGCATATTTTTTTTATTTTTTTTTTATGAAAACATGCAATGTCAACAGGGCAGGAAACTAACTTTGTCAACCACCAGCCACTTTCACTATTCTACCAGCTAATTATAATTTTTTAGAATAGAACCTCTAAACAATGGCAGTGGCTCCAACAAAGAGGCTGACTAACCAGCCACAGTCGAATATTTGGCAACTGGTGGCCGATGGCTGGTGTTAATTTCCCACCCTGAATGTGAGTGATTGAGGTGCGAACACGCATATTATATGGATGTAGAGTACATGCACACACATGCATAGGAAAGATATCAGTTGAAGCATGCACACTCACTAACACACACTCTTTCCCTCATCTCCCTTTTCCTTCTCACTCTCTGTCCAATTCCCTGAAGGTAGTGTGATCTCTCTCTCACTAGGAACTGCTCTTTCTGCTATCTGGCCAGCTGGTGACAGCCTCCAGGCGTTAGGGAAATGGGAACTGGTATGAGGGCAGATAGTGTCTATCACATTGCCTCTCAGCCTGACAGAGAAGTCCCTGATCTCTCTCTCTTTCTCTCCCTCCCTCTCTCTTAGTAATGTAAAGTGACAGGGGATGAAGTTAACAGTGATTCACGTGGCGTGGGAACACATTAACCACTCATTAGTGTCCAAAGGACGATGAGCTTGCAGTGATAATGGCTTTGACGCCGACACACTATTCAGGTGTTTATACTGGAGTCAAAGGGAGCTTTTTGAAATGCGTTTGTCTAGCACTGCTGTTCATCTCATTCCCGAATAAGAGAAGATGTGCACTGGTAGATGCGATGTGAGTGTATGTGTCTCACTGATTGAATCAGCAGACAATCTCAAATGTATTAAATTTAAAACTGCAGAATGAGGTGTATATATATTTGTGTGTGTGTACCAGTGGGTTTCCAAATGACTCATGAGTGGCGGATAGAGCTGAGATACGTGCTAGCAAGGGAATTGCACCGACGCGGCGTGTGCGCGGCTGCGTATGCGTGTTCATCTGTCAAACGCCCTGTGGTTTGACATACAGTCACTGAAAAGCCTTGACCTTTGGCTACGCTGTGGAACAATTTTCTCACACGCTCGCTCGCACATCCACACACACACACACACACACACAAAGGAAGGTGAAGGTCAGCTACCAAGAGGTTTGATGGAAGGGGAGAAAATACAGCGAGGTAAAGGAGAAGAGGCAGACGTACTCGACTGACAGATACAGTTTTGTTCACTGTGGATGTGTGGATACAGTAATTGACTGGTTGTGTATCCAGTCAACCACAGACGGTTGGTTAACACAGAAACAAAATAAGATGTGATTGGGGGTGAGAGGTTAATAGTGCAGCGTAGACACTAGGGGTGGATGAGGCCAGATTTGCCTCAAAGTAGGATGATCCTACTAAGTCGCTATGTATGGAACTAGGAGACTAGGACGTAACGAATGGAATATTTGCTTTTATGCACTATTCACTACCAACACTGATGGGATTGGTCGCTAGTGGTCGAGAGATGCATTTGGACAAAATGATCGAAGGATGAGTGTGGTTGCCGGGGGGGCGTGGCCTACCTGTGACGTTGATGGGGACGATGTCGGTGGGCACGGCCTGGGCCGCCTGTCTCATCCTCTCCTCCGGGGTGGGGAGGGGCGCAGCCTTGGCCCTGGCCCACACCACCTGTCTGTCAGCCTCCAGCTCCTCCCCCTCCCCGCCCTGAGGGGTTTGAGGCCTCATGGAGAGCTGGGACTTGTCGTCCTCCACTGATGAAGCCATGGACTGGAGGAGAGAGGGAAGAGAGGTTAGAGAGATGAAAGGAGAGAAACGGGGGAAAGAGAGACAGAAGGATGTGGGGAGAGAGAGAGAGAGGGAAGAAGAGAAAGAAGGGAGGGAACAGGCAGGGCAGAGGAGAGACAGACATGAATGAGACGAGAGAAGGGAGAGAGGAAGGCATAGAGGAGAGAAGAGAGAGAGTGAGGGGGTGAGAGATGAAACAGCATGTGGGGTAATGAAAAGTAATAGAAAACACATTTAGTCATGTTGAGACGGAGCAGAGAAATGATGAGTAAAGAAAAATGTCAAGATTAAAACAGAGAAAATGAGAGTTGAGAATGGTGAGCTTTAGACAGAATTGAATAAAACTGTGTGTGTGTGTGTGTGTGTGTGTGTGTGTGTGTGTGTGTGTCTTGCATCTGTTTAAACTCACTAACCTTCTCTAACACTTGGTTCACACATAAGCACACACACAAACACAGTTTAGTTTATTACATTGCTGTGACCTTTAGAAGCCGGGGGTGCTGTAAACATGTTTCACGATCAATCAAAGCCAAATGGACACACACACACACACACTTACACACACACAAACATCAGAGCAAACTGACAGAAAGGTTGGGAGATGGCAGGATAAACGAGAGAGAGAGCAATCAGACAGAGACAGAACCACTCATGCATTAAACTGTGTTCACGCACTAAGAGTTCTCAATCCTGGCGTATATTTCACTGCAGAGCCAGGAGAGGAGCAACAGCCAAACTTCTTTCTGCTCTACCTCGGCTTTAAACAGCAAACAGCCTCAGTCTACTGACTACATGTTTGACTATAGTTTAACACCGAAATCTCCAAAATCCATTCTAATTTTCAAATTGCCTTTAAGTATAATATTTTTGTTTGTTGACTTCCAACACCAAAAGACAAAATGATATATGGAAAAATTGATCTAACTGTACATCAGTTAATATCACAGAGCAATTTTTGGACTTGTCTAACAGTTGGGATTAAATCACAGTTTTCCATGTTACAGGCCAGAATGCATGTGAAGCAGTTTCTGCACTGAAAAAGAAGTAAAAAGGAAAGAAATACATACTGCAAACGTTTCTGCATTCAAGCAATTGTCAATGTCCATTTGAGTCTTTGATATGAATTCTGCACTGGCAGTACGCACCAATTTGAATCCAGAGCATGGTGAGCACTAATCAACTTCAATTATCCAGATAACATATCCATTCCAGGAGCGAAATCATTTGTCCTCCTTTTCATTGTATTGCCCAAACCTACCTGAGCGCTTGGAACAACTTGAGGAGAAAGGAAAAAAAGGCTCTGGAGGGAAATCTTTGGTGCGACTTTGTTCTTCAGAGGTTCTTAAATATGCTGGCACAAAGATGTGAAATTTTCCAGAATCTCCCAAACTGAGAAGAGAGTGATTCCCTATTTCCAACAACCTCACTGCTCGTCCTGACATTCCCAGACATCAGAATGACTAGGAAACAACAGTTCTTTCTGGCTATTGGTACATTCATCCAGATCATGGATAGATGGGTGGGTGGGAGTAGGCAACAGCAACGTGAGGGATAGAAGAAAGAAAGGAATAACAGTAGGAGACAAGGGAGGGTGGAGGGAAAGATCCCCAGCAATAGAGAGTGGAGTTTGGTGGCAAACATGGCTTGCTGTTTACCACCATTGTGGCTCAAACAGGAGCCCAGTTTCTCCTTTTGAAGCTGCTGTCAGCCAAAGTTAGGCTCACTGTCCTCGGGACAACAGGAAGCAATGGAGAAGAGAGGGGAAGGGAAAAAAACAATAGACAGAAGAGGGGAGATAGGAGGTAGGGAGGGTGAGGGTAGGGTGAGGGTGAAAGTGGATAGAGAGAGATGGGGGGGTAAACAGTTTAGAAAGCGAAAGGCAACAGCATGTTATGAAGGTCAAGGGTCGAGGCAGGCATGGAACGAGCCGCTGGCATCAGGGGGCTCAGGGGGACAATGGAGACCCTCAACTGACAGTGAAAGACCCCCTTCATAAAGAAAGACCACCCCTGACCCTTTCTGGACCCCCTCTCATCACGTGTGTGTGCGTGTGTGTGTCGCACAGAGGGACATGGATAAAAACCAATAAACTAGGAGAGAGGACAGGAATGGAGAGGATATAACAAGAAAGGAGGAGAAGAGACAGGAGGAGAGGAAGAGAGCAATGTTGAGAAGAGGAGAGGAAAGGAGAGAGGAGACGAGAAGGAGAGAGGAAGAGGAGAGGAGAGAGGAGTGGATGCATATTGGCTGTCAAACCATTTACACTCCACTTCACACTGTCTGGTCTGCCAGACAAAAGAGCAATAAATAACCATTTATGTCTCCATGTTTCTTTTTCTTCCCCTCTCCCTCTCTCTTTTCCCCATCTCTGCTTCTCTCTCTCTCTCCATTTATCACTCCTATGCTATCACTGTGACATTAGACAAACAACAGCCCCACCAAGTGTAGGGGGAAAACAACAAGGCTCAGTAAAGTGTTTATTCCCTACTAGCTCTGCCTGGCAAATGGTCTATCTGTCTGACAGGTCAGAGAGAGAGAGAGATGGAGCAGGGCTTCTACTCATATTACAATTCAAAACTCAACCCCATTCAGATATTTTGGCCGGTGCTCAATATGATGAAAGCTGATAGTCATGAGGAGGTATGATTGTTAACTAGTTTGGTGCCATCAAGGCCCAAAAGTCTGCAGGTTTTCATTCCAACCACAGTAAATGATTTCACGGATTTAACAGACCTTCAACCAGAGAGGAACTAATAAACTAGGATAGGACCACTAATAAACTAATCTTTGGTTCAAATGAAAACCTGCATAATCTTTGCGAACCACTAAACTAGACCATAGCTGACCTATAGCTAAGAAATTCAGACTTTTCAAGCCCTAGAAATTATCAGATACATTTCTAGGAGAGAGACAGACAGAGAGACAGGCAGGGAGACATGGACAAAGCTGGGAAGTAGCTGATGTAAAGAAAAGAGCGATGGAGGCTTGGGTGAACAATGCATTTGCACTTCCAACCACTGGAGGGCAGACTGATACCGGTTTAATCAGTGGACTTGAATTGCCATGGTGCCGGATCAGCACTAGTCTGCAAGCACAGGTGTTGCAGTATCTGTCAGTCACTGTAAGTCAGCTAAATGGCTAAAATCGAAGTGTATGTATATATGCATTTGTGCGTGAGTGCGTATGCATCTTGTGTTTATATGCGTAGGGGTACCTTCTTGTCATTTTCGTCTTCGTCATCGTCCTGCAGGCTGCTGGTGGATTGTGCGGGGTCGGAGAAGATGGGGCCCTGGGAGTAGTACTGGGAGCTCCGGAAACCATCTTTCCTCAGCTTGTCACACTCTGGAGGACAGACAGACAAACAGACTGTTATAGACTGACAGGAGATTTTGATAGTTATTATCCTTGTCTTAAACAGGAGTTTCCAAAGTTTTGCATGTTAAGGACAGCCAAAAAGATACGCATTAGAACCACAAATCTCCATTTCTCTATTTCTTTAAGTATAATATAGAATTGTTTAACTGTTTTTACAGTAGGGAGAGGGAAACCTATAATCAAAACAGTCACCCTTATATGATCTCTCATTGGGTGAACTGAAATAAAGTGAAATGTGTCACAAACACTCATTTTAACATTGTCTGACTATTTACACATAGGGCTGGGCGATAATTCAATATTATCATTTATCGTCTTTCAGTGGAATCATATCGTGATGATATGAAGATATTTTGGTATCGTGACACAGATTTCTGCTGTCTAAATTGATGATGACAAGCAAATTTTACTTAAAAACTCTCATAAAATGAGGTATGGTAGGAATATTATTTGAATATTTCTGTTTTGTTTTTGTTTTGTTTGACATCACACCTAAAAATCACCATTCGGTTCAATGAGATGAACATTAATTTGATTATTTAACGTGATTTTGCATACATGAACCATATCGTGATATATATTGATATCGAGAAAAATCTTTATGATCATCATGATATTGATTTCAACCATATCGCCCAGCCCTATTTACACACTATACAAACACACACCATGCTGACCTCAAGCAATGTGTATTACTCACACTGTGTATTACACACACAGTCGGTGACAAAAGAAGGTAGTAGTGAGTGGAAAATTGATAGGACACACATACACACACACACGTATACAAACACCCTGGGGACTGTATTATCCAGAGGAGCTGTGCAATACTGCTCAACTGTACATAGTAGAACGTAGCATAGTGTGTGTGTGTGTGTGTGTGTGTATATGTGTGTGTACGTGCATATACTGTATGTGGCACATGACTGCAGTCCCTGTCACTCCCTGCCAAGCACTGCTCACACTTCCTCTCGTTACCACCTGCTGTGATGGGGTGTATGTGTGTGATTACATGTGTATGCCAATGTGTGTTAAAAACAGACATTATAAGTGAGTGTGTGTGTGTGTGTGTGTGTGTGTGTGTGTGTGTGTGTGTGTGTGTGTGTGTGTGTGTAACAAGAGAGGGGGGTATCAGTTCCAGTCTGTCACACACAGATGGCAGAACCATCCTTCTCCATCTCCTCCATCCCCCTCTCTCTCTCAGTGGACATTTTCCACATCATCTCTCTCTCCCTCTCTGCCAACAGCTACCAGGGAATCCTTTGTCTGGTCTCTTAATAGCTAACTACATGTCAACCACTACTACTACTACTTCCTCCACCGGAGGTAAAACAGACACTAGAGTTTTGTGTGCTTCACTGATTTTACATCCTTACTGGATAAGAAATCTAACAAGCTGTGTGAGCGAAAAGCTGTTTTCTGTCATATATATTTCTATTTAAATAAAGCAGAGACTTAAATATAAAAAAAAGAAAACCTCAGAGTGTCTATATGTTACACATCCCTCTCTGCTATGTCAGTAGCCTATCAATTGATAGGCACTCCTGTTTCTTTTTATGTGCTGTAGTCCATACAAATGTAAAAAAAACCCTCATCAAGCTTTTCTCTTTCATCCCTGGCATTTATTCCATGCGTGTCACTGACGCACAATCAAAATCCTTTGTGGTGTATTATGGATGTGTGCCACATGTGTATCACTAGTTGTGCACGTCAAAGGCGGTGCCATCACTTTCATGTCCCATTTATCTCCATAGCTAATTACAGCCCGTCTCTATGGAGAGACACGCTGGTGCATGTATAATACTGTCAGCTAATGGGGCCTAATGGGACTGGCACAGGTAGCTACTGTAACAACAAGATGGCGTGCTAGCGGTGTGGAAGAGGGGCTTTAGAAAGCACTTGAGATGATGATAATGAGGATGATGACGGGGAGCAGAGCTGTTGAGATGATTGGTGTTGAGTGATTGGGGATGGTTGATAAAATAAATAAGCTTAGTGGTGCTTGTTGCTAGGCAGGACTGCAGGGAAGAGAGGAGCAGGGTAGATGAGACAAGATGAGCATGCTGTGCACAGAAATAATATAATGATATCAAGTGGGTGTGTGCGTATGTATTTTATAGTAGTGTGTGTGTGTGTGTGTCAGACTGATTGGTCTTTACCTTCATTGAGCACCAGAATCAGAATCAGAATCAGAATCAGAAATACTTTATTGATCCCCGAGGGGAAATTGGGTTACATTGCAGCTGCTCACATTGTAGAAGTGAATATATACAAGCGTAGAGAAATTATAAGAAATTATAAGAAAAATAGAAATACGAAAGTAAGAAATATGTAAAATATGTGCATTATACTACAATATATAACAAAGAGAATAAAAATAAAAATAATAATAATAATATAGAAATAAGAGAAATAAGAATTATGTACAATATGCATCATACTCCAATATATACATACACCAGTGTAAATAATTAAATAATTAATAAGTATTGCACAGTTGAATTATTGCAGTTGAATTATTGCACAAAAAAAATTGGTATTGCACAGTTAGATATAAGTTATAAGTTATGGGTTGTAACTGCTGACAGGATGAAATAAGTTCAAGAGCCAGTCTACTGACTCAGAGTGTCTGACACTCTGAGGGAGGAGTTGAAAAGTTTGATGGCCACAGGCAGGAATGAGTTCCTGTGGCGTTCTGTGGTGCATCTCGGTGGAATGAGTCTTGCACTGAATGTGCTCCTGTGCTTGACCAGCAAGTCATGGAGCGGGTGGGAGACATTGTCCAAGATGCCATGTAACTTGGACAGCATCCTCCTCTGTGACACTGCCACCAGAGAGTCCAGCTCCACCCCCACAACGTCACAACCAGATAGGCACTTAAGTGTCAGGTAAGTTGTCAATCACAGTATACTGACTTGAATTTAAAATACTTTCCTGCGAATATCTAATCATTCTGGCAGTGTATTGTCATGTTGAAAACCCACCAATTATGAACCTACATAGACTGGAATAAACCATAAAAGGTATTTGCAAATACTATTGTTGTGTATGTCTGTGTGTGTGTGTGTGTGTGTGTCTACCATTATGCAGTGACCCTAGTTATCAGTAAGTGACATCATTGACTAAACTGATGCACAACTTTCAGGATATTATTGATAATCACACCACTGTTACGCAACTCGGCTCATGCATTTCGACCTGTCGGCACGTTTTCTGGAACTCGGGAGTCGCCTGCCACCACCTCGCCACTAAGGACACGCTGAAACCCAGCCTATGTGTATAATGTGTGTGTGTGTGTGTGTGTGTGTGTGTGTGCCCGTGCGCACATCACCATCTGATTGGTTATTGATTATTGTGGCTTGCAGGGCAGATAGCGAACTTGCTCTAAGTTGTGTGCTCATGCCGGTTACATGTGCATGGGAGCTGGGGCTGAGCCTGGTTTAAACTCCTGATATTACCTCTACATTATAAGCTGATACATAAAATACCTTGTGAAAATGCAGTTGCCTTTTTTTATATATGCAAGGTTAATCTTTACAAGGACTGGTATAACCATAAGTTTGGAACTGCCTGTTGTGTTTTATCACAGTATTTGGAGGGAATGTTAGGTAACATAGCTTTTTACTGTCTGAGACAAACCTAAATCTATTCCCAAAAGTCTAGACTGTAGCTAATTCTGTAACCTCTACTCTCAGCTTCCTGGGAACAGACAAGGAGTGGAAGAACTAAAGCACACACCAAGACTAAACTGAGACACGCTGTCACTGGACACCTGTTGCTGTGCTGGGGGGCTTTCAGTAGGACCCCTGGGGCTGGGAGGTGATGACAGGATGTGGGCGACCTGAATAAAGCCCACCTCCCAGGTGGTGTGTGGGTGTGTGTGTGTGGGTAGGGGGGTGTGTACCTGGCCACATCAATATTGCAGGACATAACACCAGGGGTTTGTGTGTTATATTTTGTTGACAGTAGTAGTAGTAGCAACAGCACAAGTACCGAACAATGGGACATGCAAACAGAGACCTACAGTTTGTGTCTGTGTGTGTGTATGTGTGTGTGTCATTATCTTAGAGGTGACTTAATAACACACCATAAGCATTGGGTTACTTCCTCCATTGCCCCTCCCCTCCCCCATTTATCTCTCTCTTTCTCCCTTTATCTCCCTCTCTTTATCTGCTGGCACACAAGGCCAGCTAGCATGTAAACAACAGGCCTTCACCATGAATTACACACACACACACACACACACACACACACACACACACACACACACACACACACACACACACACACACACACACACACACACACACACACACACACACACACACACACACACACACACACACACACACACACACACACAAACACCCATATACACATATGCACACCTCTCCAATGCCATTTCTCACACCTGACTCTCAAGCCTTTATCTCTGGGAACTGGACAGAAACCATGGCTTTTACAGGACTCCCAGTGAAACAGGTGCCAGTATTTCCTGGTATTCCACCTTCCCATCCTGGGAACGTTGTGATAATAAAGGGCTGTCACTCTCTTGCGACTTGACTCCCTGTGTTTGTTTGACAACAAGCCCATGTCCCTCCCTCACTAAACGTGCCGGACAAACAGGAGGAAGGATCTCACACGGGTGTGTTGTGCGGCTAAACGCACACACTGCAGGCTTGAACATTTTCACAGCATTGACAGACAAATGTGAACCTTCACCTTTTTGTTAATCAGACTGCATGACCTTGCCATGACTAATTTGATGACATCTAGCAACATTCCCATGACCAAGATTTGTCAGTGTCTGTATTTTTGTTGAATAGCTGATTTGAGGGCCAAGAATTTAGTTGTTATTAGAGTAAAGCAACACACCAACATACCAACAGCCAAGCTTGATGTTTAACTCTTGACTGGTTAACAAAAAGATGATGCTCAAGTTTCCATTTAGATCATTTTCATATTCAAATCTTTTTGGAAAACACAAGCCTGGAAAACACTACTTTTGAATTCCATGACTTTTCCAGGTTTTTCATGACTGTAGGAATCCTGAACATAGAATCATGGAGTGCTGAAACTATGGGCTAAGTACGAACGCACAATGACATGAGGACGAGTGCAGGAAAATATAGGCTATGTGTGTACATACATTATTGATCTGTGCTCCCTGAGCATATATGAGTTACCAAATCACATATTTCTCCTCCTATATACATTCTCTCTCAAAAGAATCATAGCAGGGTTGGATTATCACCACCAGCTAAAACCCAATTAAATTTATTACGGCTGATAAGTTGCTGCTCTACCTGTTACTTTGGCATGTAACCAACTACTATTTTAAGGTTGTTCAACAAATCATATTTGGCTTGTAAAATTCTGTGGCCATAAATTGATGGAAGGTAAGTTTCCTGCCCTGTGTTATAGCCATGATTTTTCCATGTTTAACGTGTTTCTGACGGCATATTTCCCCTGTGTCATTAAAGGTTAGTACGCTGAATTTCCACTTTACTGGACAGTGATGGATCTGAACCCGCAAGTATATGGCATGCATCTTATCCCGCTGACCCCCAAGGGACGCCCCCCAAACCCTGAGTTTGCCTGTGGTCATGCTGCATCATGTGCCAGCTTCCTTTTGAACGGTCCTTACCTCGCAGGGCGGTCTTGAGGTTGACTTTGGCCTGGCGGTGGAGGTCTTCTACGCAGGGCGGCCTGCTGCCTGGTAGGAAGACGTTTTCCTGCTGGTGCCACGGGGCTGTGTAGTGCACCGTCCACTTGCTCTCCTCATCCAGGTTAGACACCGCTGCAGAGAGACAGAGATCAGGTTAGGAATTTTGTTTGACCCTTGCATCACAGAGCCTCTTCTTAAGAACAGTATGATTTGCTAGAATCAGTGTGCAGGAAAATGCTTTAATTTCCACAAACTCTTGTAAAAAAGTATTGTTTGATATTGGTGTCAAACTCCAAATGATACCCAAGCGTAGTTGAAAAACATCCTCAGGGTTTGCTAAGTGCTACCATTGCACCAAGGTACCAATTCTAAGATCGACCCTTCGATTAAATAAACAATAAATAGTGGATTGGAAATCTTCCTCTGAAAGTTTTCTTGGCACGCTGAAAAGATGTTTTTATTTGGTGGGGAAGAGGAAGGGGGGAGGAGAGAGAGGTGCTTTGTACCAAGGTGTCAGTGTCCACACCGACAACCTGACACTTATCTGAGACGTCACACAGAAGGCCACACACCTCCGAGGGGGAAGGAAAAGGAAAAAGGAGTGGAGTGGAGACAACTTAGTGGAGGGAAAAGCTGACCAACGGATATCCAACTCAATAAACTGAAACGGGCTACTCTACATTCACACAAGCAAGCTAACTTGTCTAATACATAAAACCACATGAAAACAATGTTATCAAGCAAACCATCTGTTGGTCCAGTTTGTCACTCTACAAATTGTCCAAACAACACCCGTTCATTGGGTTTTATCTTCTCGCAAGATCTCAGTACCATCTGAGGTCATGTAAACACACACAACTGGTCAACTGCCGTGAAAACAAAACCATTTCTACCTCATTCTTAAGGTCTTGTTTCTTTTCCAAGCATTTCTCTCTAACATGATCTGAATATTGTCACCACTGCACTCCTTACTATTGGTTTGTAATGTAATGTGCTTGTAATGTTGGTGATCCAGGAACTGATCCAGGAACTGAAGCTTCTTCTCCTGTTGCAATCATAAGTTACGCTACTAAAAGTGTCAGCTAAATGCCACGTTTAATGTAAATGAAATACACACACACTTCCAAAAAAATTAGGCTTACCAAGAGAGCGTATCCAAGCCAAAGTAGGCGATCGTGGATGAAGGACTATCTCCATTAAAACAGCTACACATTAGTCAAGTCCGCTATCTTTGTGTCCCTGTCCTAACCAACACAACTGCTCCATCTGACCAGTACAGTGGAAGCAGGCTGGAGGAAGCAAGGAAGAAGGGGGCGGGTTGAGGAAGGGGCTGGGAGTGTGTGTATGTGTGGGGTGTTAGTGTGTGAGTGCTCTCTCACAGGTGCAAATGGGCCATGCGTAGGAGTGTGTGTATGTGTGTGTGTGTGTCGGGGGAGGACCGAGGGCCTTGGTGCGGTGGGTTAGGGTGGGGGGCCTACAAGTGCCTCCAAGTGCAAATGAGACATCAAGAGAAAGTGTGAGACAATGTGTAAGTGCTTTGACATACAGGTAACAACTGGCAGATCTTACCACTGACTAAAGAGGCCAAAATTGCTAATTTGTGACAATACAAAGGCTAGTTTGTTTGTCTATCCTCAAAACCCAAACTGAAAAAACAAAGCCAGTGAAGTAGAAGTTGGTGTATTAAATAAATTTACATCGGTGAAACAGGACACACTGAAGTAGGACACACTGAAGTACTGTCCACCTCTAACAGTGCCTAGCCTCTAACCGTGTCTCAACTCTAACGTCTGTCTCTGGAGCTCCAGTGACTGAAGCTGAGGTCTTGGGGAATGGACGGCCGTTAACTGCCTCTCCAGGAGAAGAGAGGAGCTTTTGTGTTCAATCATGTCCTCTCTCTCGTCTCCTACCGTTTACTAAACACTGTCACAGTTAATTATTCGTTCACACCTTTCGTTCCTCTACTTCTCTTGCTACCTACACACTTAAAGGTCAGTTCCATGCTCAATTATGTTAGAGTACAAATACCACAAACGGACAGCAGACCTGGATCCAACAGTATTTGGCAATAATTTATAGTGCTTGTTTTAACCCACTCAGAGGACATGGTAGGGGTTTGCCACATAGGACGGTACAACGAATGACAATCACAGGAAAGTATTTGAACAGCAATTTAGTATACGTTTCTGTGACTGACCACTTACAATCTGAATTGTTTTAACGTTTTAAATCCCACCCAACTGGTACTCCAAGCAGATTAAAAGAAGTGCACAGAATCATTTGCAAATACTATTTGGCTCTGGTCTGACCAAGACACACACCACATGGCTGCAGAGGCCAGAACCACTGGAAAGTGAGCAACACCCGTTGCTGCTACACACTACTGGATAGTGTGTGTGTGTAGACAGAGTGCTGTGTTGGAGCGTGCCCATGCCGATCAAAATAATTGATCAAATACATCACGCGGCACACCTCCCCTGACCACAAGGAGAGGGCATGGGACACACATGCACGCGCATACCACGAAACACGCTTTCCATGAACACAGTTCAACTGCAGTGGCAGTGTTAAATCTGAAGGTTAGACAAGAAGCCTTGTAGCTGGTTCAAATCTGGACTAGCCGGGGAATGAATAACACTGTCCCCTCCCTGAGTAACTGCCACAAAATGCCATTGAGCGAGGCAATGAAACCCCAACTGCTGCTGTAGAGCTGCTCAGCAGCCTTCAGTGATAGATTATGGTTGTCCTGGGCAGTTCCCAGATGTGTGTGAATGTGTGTAACCATCATTCCTCTTGCAACTATTCTCTGAGGCCATTGCTGTGTGTGAGACTGTATTCTTTGTCAGCGTGCCTGGTTAAATAAGGGTTAAAAATACTCTACCTCTATAAAACCCATTTTTTTTATTTTTGTCTCTCACACACATTGAGCACAGGTAGCCCTCCCCCACCCTCCTCTCAGACTATGGGGTTGAAAAGGCCTCAGTCAAAGGCTATAGGCAGACCAAGGACATGGGGACTATGGACACAAAGCCTGCATTGTCCCCCAGCATCAGTCTCCACATCAGGCCTTTCACTACCACAATACCCCCTAGCCCCTCAGCACGCACACACACACACACACTCACACACACACACACACACACACACACACACACACACACACACAAACACACACACACACACACACACACACAATGTCCACATGGGACTATGGCGCGAAAGTCTTTCAGAAGTCTACTAATCCCTCCATCCATTGCCTATCCCAGCTCTTCTTGCGCCCATCAGCAAACAGACAGAAAGCAAACAGGCTACTGAAAACTCTGAAAGACACAAACAGGGTACATGGTGCATCAATACACAAATGCAAAGGCTACGTATAGCCTGGAACATTTGCATGCACATACACTTTCCCTCTCTGTCACACACACACACACTCGCCACACGGGAATGTACTTATGATCAATAAAATTGACCGATTTATATAGACAATATCTACGTTAATCCTGCACTGGGCCCCTGTTCGCCCACAAGCCAGCCACATATTGACCTGCAACTATGTGTATTTCATAAGGCTCACCATAACTAGGCTTGAGCTCAGTTAAACTTTTGACACGTACACGACAAGTATGAACATATAACCATAAATAAAAAAATTCAGCCCTCCACAAAGAAAATGTTGGCCCTCAAAAGTGTCCCAAAGAGTGTAAAATCATCTGTTTATTTAATAAAATTGAAGAAGTTATTTTGAGAAAAATGCCCCATGATCATATAAAACTTAACAAGCTATTTTCCATTTTAAATAGTAGAATAGGATGTCCTAATGTCCAATACACATGGTTACTTCTTCTTCACTGTAGAGGCCCCATGGGTGTGAGGCATGCTCAGCATGCAGTCAAGATCCTCCGGCTAAACAATAGTAGTGGATTGCAGTGCAGGGCCAAGGTGCAGGCATGTGCAATATATGAGAAGTGCAAAAATGCTGAGCTAATGATTAACACTCACACCTCAACCCTGACTGCAACACACACACACACACACACACACTTACTTACACACAGAGCTATAAATACACCTGAGATTAGAGTAGGTACAAGCAGCTTGGCCTGCATCAACCAGGTCTTTGTTACTCATCCTCACATGCTTAATACATAGCCACTGATAACATAATAGCCTTGACACAATACCTGGTGCATAGGCTTAACTATGGTTTCTGGTTACTCTGAATCAATCACCCTGATATTGAACTAAAATTTTCCAAAATATCTAGTCCTAAATAATCACACAACAATTTCAAAATTGTCCCAAGAAGAAGGAAAACAGAGCAACTACTTCTAATAAGGCAGTTGGGATATTAAGTGCTACCAGCTGCCACCTTTACAAAGGTTGTCGGGTCATTTAGTGCTAATAGTCGTCAGCCCTTTAAAGTCTTGGCCCGCTGGTTACCTGGTAACAGGGACCAACAGAGGACTGTCTCTGGGCTCAGCAGAGGCAGCAGTGGAGTTGTCATGTAAAAACGACTCCCTCAGCTCACCCACAGGAAACAATTAGTTATAATACAACTATGCACAAACCGTTAAGGATGGTACATGTTAGACGAATTGTCCACTTTTGATAGAGGCTGTGTCTAGAATTGAACTGAAGCAAATGGAAAGCGGTAGGAAATTGAGACGGCCAAAGAAAATTTCTGTCAAAATGATGCAAAACAAGGCTCAACTGCACTTCCAATGCAAATTCTATTTAACTTCACTTGCTTTCTTGTGGAAAATAAGTCCAAACTACAAACAGGGTAAAACGACTCATGACGAGTATTGAAAAGAAGTAGCCATGTCTTACCCTTCCTTTTGAAGTATTTTATCACGGATTTTAACGAGGTCCCGATAAACACCATTATTCCGGTTGGGGTGTGTGTGTCCCTCTCCTAGAGAAAAGTGCCCTTGTAAGGCACAAATAGGACCGACAAAGCCAGGGAGTGAGAGAGAGAAGACGGGATGAACGAGTACTGCGTCGGCTCTCCTCCGCTCACATTCTCCCTCTACGGTGGCTTGGCTCAGAGTGGGTCTGAGTGTGTGTGTGTATGTGTGAGAGTGTGTGTGTGTCTACTACACTGACAATGAGCCTCTCCCCCTATCTCTCTCTCTCTAAACACACGCATGGTCCCCCTCCCTACTACTCCTCCCTCAGGCAGTCCAGTCCTCGGAGACACACACACACATACACAGGCACACACACCCACAGTGGGAGGGGTGTAAGACCGGCCCCTCTGTTCCTCTGTGCTTTGGTTACCAAGGAGTTCTGCCTGCCTCTCCCTTTATTTCTCATCATCAATCGTGCTCTCTCTTGCTTTCTGTGTCTCTCTGCACTCCTTCTCCCTTGCTCTCTCTTTCTTCTTTGCACTCCAGGACTCAGAATATAGCTGGAATTTAAACATGCTTTATTAGAATGAACGAGCACGCTCATACCACATGCCTCATACCACCCTACTTTCTGCTCTCACTTGGGTTCTTGCAAAAGCGCTCAGTGCGTTCTCTCGCTTTAAATCTTTCACCGCTATCACCGACTCATCTGGGGAATATTTATGCATCTACTTAAACTATCAGCTACCCCTCCTAGAGAGACTTGTACAGCCCCGAAAAAAGACATGTTGAGTTTTTTTCACAAGCCGTTCTCGGGGGAATTTGGCTTCCACCTGCATGCAAAGTGCAATGCAAACAGGAAACTCATTACATACGTCACACTGATGTAGTAATTCATATATAGCATTTAAATCAATTATCTTGTTGGATTTCATTTATTGTTTTACTGTTTGTAAAGCAATTTATAACACTTTCTGGAAAGGGCTGTACCAATTATATTCCAGTATTCAGGATTCCAAAGAGCCCAAAAAAACAGGGAAAATGAGTTTGTGCGTATTATCTATATATAAACATCTCTTTTTTGCTCTTTTTTCACTGATTTTCTATCATCTCCCCTCCTGTCTGATCATTCCCAGCCCGCTGTGTGAGCACATGGCCACTGAATCTGTGCCACATGAATATAGATCACATACAATCCACCCATTGTCCAATCTGCTCACAATCTATCACACACACACACACACACACACACTCATGCACCCACCCAGACCCCCATTCAGACAAACACGTAGGCATACACACGCATGCAAACACACACACACACACACACACACACAAGGGCACCGTCGCCCCTCCCTTCTGCAACCCTAGTTCTTTTCAGCCCAAATGGATGGCGAGGGGAGGAGGGGCGGGGCGGTGGGTGAGTGGAGGGGAGGGGGGCTGCAATAAGAGCTTGAATGGGTCTGCAAATGATCCTTGAATTTGTGGGTAAAAAGGTCCCCCCCCCCCCCTCCCTCCCTCCCAGACCTTGCTCGTCTGAACCTTCACTCAGCCCGTCTCTGAAGTGCTGTGTGGGTGTACAGACAACAGTTTGGGTTTGCTTGTGCTCATGCTTAGTAATATACCTTTTTCTACTTTTTCTACTCTATTGTATGTTGTGCAAGGTCCCTTTGTACTGTATGTGGTGTCCTGTTGTCCTTGTGCCATGTTGCATCAGTATAAATTAGGAAACTCTTTACATTGGCAATATGTCTTGCATATTTATTTTGGGTATTTGGTGGTTAAACAAATTGGATTCTGATTCTCCTGAATGTCAGAGACACAGAAAGCCATTCTCCATGTGGCAAACTTTTCTCACTTCTCTCTATTAATTTCTCTCAGAGTCCCCACGCTTTGTCAATCGGCTCAGACAATATTTGGCGTGTATTGTCCTGAATGGCACGTGTACAGTATTATTGCGATAATACGATAATGAATGCAGACGTGAGCCCAAGCAGCATCGCTCATTACAGAGCCTATTGTTCTCAGGACAGTGACAACACACACACACACACACACATAGTGACAGACAGGTCAACAGCTCTATCTGCTAAAGGAGGGCCCCAAATCTAGGGCACCTCTAGGATTAGGGCTATCTAGCTATTCATCCATACATCCTTCCGCCCGCCTCAGACAAGATTAGAAGAGCGGAGACATCCAACCCCCCCCCAACCATACCCCACAACAAACAATATCAATCTTTCATTTGTTCATACTCCGAACAGCATCCGGGGGAAGCGTACTGACTCAGAGGATGAAGCTTGGCTCTCCAGAGGAAGCTCCTTTAGAATGGTAAACATCAGAGATTATTATGAACACACTATTAAATAGTAATCCTACTAATATTAGCCCTTGATTATGCAATATATGAATCTTGAGGAGATTACTTAATCATTGAGGCAATATTTTCTTTTCCTTCCCATTTTAAAACGTAGGCCTAATCCTTAAAATTTCCTCATAGCAAACGCTCATAAATATTCATGAGATGCCACGTGCAAGTCTTATTCTTTAATTCTTGCAAGATGAAACTAAAAATAATTCCTTGAGATAATTACAATTGGCTTGACAGTATCAAGCAATCATTAGCATTCAACCACAAAAACCTAGCATATGTTCATTAGTATTAGGCCCTATGGCAAGACAGTGATTCGCTTGTACAAAGCATTATGTCCTCTAGTCAAACAACCACTGGTGTGCTCAAGTGAGAAGGAGGTGAATGTAGTAAAAGAAAGGAGAAAAAGGAGGAATGGGCGCTATGTGGGTGATTAACGAGTCTTGTTGGATTAGACGTTGTAATTAAGACTCAAGGGTGAATCTGACAGACCGATAATAAAGGAGAGAGAATGATGAGGGACTCCTGTTCTGTCCTCCTCTCTTTCTCTCTTCGTCTTCCCCGCCCCGTTTTCACACCCCATTTGGATCTCCCCCTCAACCTGGCAGAGGCGAATGCAACCACACACACACACACACACACACACACACACACACACAATCTCACATGTATCCAGGCAATGAGACTTCACCTCAGTCAGACATAGGTTTATTCACCAAGTACAATGAAGGTAGACAGGTGAGAGTCCACAACACTTTACCTCTAACCTACTTACACACTCTGTACTTTTTATACCCCAGACTGCTGAACTGAACCCCCATGCCCTCCAGCCCCAGTTCTATCATTCAACCAATCCCCAATACACACACCTCCCCCCTCTGGTTCAATATGATAGTCTATCAAACATCCGTTCAAATGCCCAGTGCTGTTGCCTTACACGTCCACACATGAGTGCGCACACACACACACACACACACACACACACCTCCCCCTACTTCTGACAGGTCTCAGCTTTTATTTCTCTAATTGGACTTAAAGAAGAGAGAGCTGAGCTGAGCCACTAAAACCCCTCGACTCTACCTTATCCGCTAATGTCAGATCTCTCTCTCTCCCTCTCCTCCACATGTCTCCATCTCTCTATCCCCGATTTCTTTTCACCCTTTCTTGTTTTTCTCCCTTCCTCTCCTCTCTCTCTCCCAGACATGAAAGCTTTCATGGCTGTTAAGGTAATCTAGCCCATATTGATTTTCCCAGTTTTTTTCTCTTTCTTGTGTTCTCTTGTTCAGGCCCTGACCTTGCACACCTTTGCCTCAGCAGAAAACTCGCCAAGTGGAGATAAGCGAGAAAACGTGAGGAGTGGAAAACCTGCCAGGTATTTGTTTCACGCATGAGCACGCATAAAGACTTTGCATCTGTGCGTGCAACCTTGTGGAACGTAGAAAGTAGCAGAGTTGTTATTGAGCCACTAGATCTGAACATGTGACTTAATTTAAATGCAGAGTGTTTCCTGGGAGTTTGTCCTCAGTGGAATTGGTTGGAGACACACTGGAAGGTCGCTGGAATGAATCCCTGGACCTGAGGTAAGTGAATAAGAAGCGCTCTCCCCTCCCTCAACAATTAAGGTTCAGATGCCTTTGAGCAAGGCAATAAACAACCAATTGCTCCAGTGAAGCTGCTCAGCATAAGCACAGTTTGCTGATGGTGCCAGCTGGACATTATGGAAATCAAGTGTGGGTCATGCAATCCGCTCTTTCAAATTATCAGCACAAAATGTGTTTGAGGGAGCGCTGTATAGTATGAGTGCACCCTTAGAAATGAGTGAGACTTAAATGCCCAAAAAGGGAAATCCTACAAAAACCCTGAAAAAAAACCTCATCCTTTTCTCATTTCCTCCCCCTCTCCTTTTTTCTGTGAATGAAAATCCATAATTTATAGCGTGTGGAGGAGCATACTCGCTCTCTCATCCCTTGACCATTTTTTCATCCCTCCATCTCTGTGAATGAAAGCGTAGTATTAGGGGTCAAAGGGAATCTGATCGCTTGCCATCTTGTACTCTCCTGTGTGATATGGACCAACGCATGAATAATCTATCAGAGAGAGAGTGATAGAGAGAGAGAGAGGGGGGGGGGGGGTATAGCATGATGATAGCTGGGGCTGGGTGATACCATATCTTGTAAGGATCCATCAAAGGGATGTATTTCTTTAAAAATGTTATTGCTTTTACTATTTTACTGTTGTTTTGTTCAAACCATACAGTTTTAGCATCAACAGTTATAAATCTGAACAAGAGGTGAAACTCATCGGTTGGTATCCTAGAGCTATAAAGTGACTATAAAAAACAAATACTTATTATTGCAATGCCATCACATAGAAAAATGACAATAATATAGTTTGATCCTATTGCTTGGCCCTATAGCCTCTGAAAAGGTAAACATGAAAAGGAAAGAGACCACTTTATAGCAGTAACAAAAAAAGTGAGTTAGAAAAGTTAAAGTTCAAACTCCCTCCTGAATAAACATCAAATCTCACAAACACAACACACACACGCACACATAAGCCAAGGTGACACAGAGGCAAGGCTGAGTAAACAAGCTGTGAGGATTGTTATTCTGGCACTAATGATTTTAGCATGGGGCAACGTTCCCACACATCTCACACACACACACACACACACACAGTGAGTTCAGTGAGGTCTCACACTCGTTGAATGACCTTTCTCTGACACCCAGAACACCAAACTCTCTTCCTCTCTCCATCTCTCTCTCTCTCTCTCTCTCTCCCCCTTCCCTATGTTCAGCAGGTCACTGAGACAGAGGTTACTGGGTAACTCCACATCCTCCTTCCTTCCCACCCCCCATCTCGTCTTTTTCCTCCCCCCACCCCTCTCCTGGTCTTTCCGTCTGACCTGCTCCATTGAAGCAGCTTTAGCTAGCACTGGGATTCCAACACACACACACACACACAATACCCCCTCTCCTGCCCACACATAGGCACATGCACACACACAATCTTGCTATATGCATACACATGTTGAGAGAGAAAGAGAGAGAAAACAAGAGCCATCACACCCAACTCACCCTCTAATACACTACATCATTATTCATTTTCAGCTGCACACTCCTTCACACACACACACACACACACACACACACACACACACACAGCTCACCCCGTAACACCCCCCAACAGTCATTCACTCCTCTATAGCAAACTGTTGTCAAACCACTGCCCTCGCCATTTACCATTGGAAAGTCAAGGGTAACAAGGGTGTTGTGGTTAGTTTGGTGCTTTTCAATGGGCCCATCAGCAATGTCTTTACCTGACTACATGCTGGATATGGCGGGTTATGGGAGGTCAGACAGAAGGGGCTGTCTTTGTGTGAATGTGTGGCAAGAGAGACATGTCTACTTCAAACCACTGGAGTGGCTCACAACATTTCATTCCAGTGACAAATTGTGTGTGTGTGTGTGTGTGTGTGTGTGTGTGTGTGTGTGTGTGTGTGTGTGTGTGTGTGTGTGTGTGGAGTGGGGGTTTAGCCAGGTAAAATACTTTACCTACCACTTAAACAAATAGAAGAGTATGTGACGTCAATCCATTTAAGGCCCCTGCACTTTGTGTGTGTGTGTGTGTGTGTACATGATAAGTCAATGCAAAATCTTCACCAGCTACTTGAGTTGGCACAAACAGGGGAGATTTTATGTGAGTTCAAGTTGTGGCGAAAACCACTGCATTGGGTGTGTGTGTGTGTGTGTGTGTGTGTGTGTGTGTGTGTGTGCGTGTGCATGTGTGTGCTGGTTATTCTTCTCAGTGAAAGGCAGTGGGGCCTCCTTCTATAGGCAGCTCCTCCTTTGTGATCCATGAGAAAACCTTCTAAGACCGGGTGACACCCTGCAAACTACACAGCACTGAGAACGCACTCACCATCACCAACACATTCAGACCTTGTTTGTGTGTGTGTGTGTGTGTGTGTGTGTGTGTGTGTGTGTGTGTGTGTGTGTGTGTGTGTGTGTATGTGTACTCACGCATGCGTATGCGCATATCCTAGCACTGATGTGGTGACAAACGCAGATTCGTGTTTTCTGTTCAAACAACCATGTAACTGTTCTCACACAGCTCGGTGTGTGTGAATGTGTGTGTATGAGTGAAACGTCTTTGATGAGGACAGCACAATACTAACGTGGGCTGGGGAGCCAAAGAGAGGAAAAATGGAGATGGTATCAAAAGCAAAACTTTGCACAAAGACTTCCAAAGAGGATGAGAAGAAGAAAGAGAGATGGGAAGAAAAGTTTGCGTACACAAAAATGTTCAAAGATTCTTTGATGTGGCAAAAGCAGAGCCATTTTGCTGGCTAGAGATGAGCGCCAGGATAGAAAAGGAAGTGATTAAGAGTACAAAAGGATAGAGGGAGAGGAGACAGAGGTAAAGTCAGGGGTGGAAGGAAGAAAAATAGAAGTGAGAAGAGAGATGGATGGCAGATGGAAAAGCCTGCATGAGTGAGTGTGAATGCAAAACATCCTTAAAGCTAAAGAGTTAATAAAAATGGCTATGTACACATATACACAGGAAGACACACAAACACACACACACACACACACACACAAAAGCCCAGCAGGCTCGGCGGTCATGCCTAATTTTCTCTCCATTGGCGTCTGACCCGGGCACTCCCTGCCGACTCCCTTTGAAATTCAAGCCAGTGAAGAGAGAAAGAGAGACGGTGACAGAGACAGAGAGAATAGATAGTGGGGGGTGTATGTATCTATGTTCAAGCATGTGTGAAGCAGAACGCATGGAGAGACAAGACTGTGTCAGAGCCGGATCTCTGTGTAGATCTTCTCTATTGAAACATAATGTTTAAGCATGGCGTCTTTGTGCCTCAGCATGGTAGCTAAACAAGGACCAACTAAGAAAAGCCTGTTAACATAGGAGTCGTTTCATCGTCAATTTTATAATCTTGCCGTTCAGAAACGTTGGTGTTACTAGTGTTACTTAGAATGTTAGTTGGCCTGCCTTAAGGCCTCAGCAGAAGAAGAGTACAAATACTGTTGACGAGGAGCCAAAAGTGACAGAGAGGCGTGCAGCCGTTAAATAAGTCCTCCCTATGCATTCAACGAAGGAACTTTTATAGCCTAATGTTAGCTTCAGTAGAATAAAAGAGGTGTCACTCTTAAAAATGTGCGGCCCTGTTGAGCAGGGAGTCTAAACGTTGTTATTTTACGAGCAGGCTGCTTTGTACGCCCGTGTTTTCGGTCCCTGCAGGGAGGGTGGCAGTTTTGTTCCTGACTCGGGGCGCTTTATGTCCCCCTGTCAGGATGGATTTGTGCCCAACCGTCCTTTTCACCCCTAGCGACAGAGTTGTAAATCTAACCCCATTGGCCTGTTACCCCTCTTAAATTGGTGGGAAAATATTAATAAATTGAAACTTAAAAAACTTGAAAAATACTATACTGAATACAGAAGTGGCATATTCCTTGCTTTAAAGTTTTAAAATTTGAAAAACTTAAATACTGATATACTGAGTACTGCCAGTCTAAGCACCACTAAAACAGTAAAAGCAATTTCTAGCTCTTACTGTTCACTCAATTTTTCAACTGAACTAGGCCTATCCCTATTCTAAATTCTGACTAGGCAGCTCTAACAGTATTGTAAGCTACAAGTTTGGATATAATATCACATAATAACTGGTAAGTCCCTCCAGCCAGTGGTACAGTGCAGGATAGAGACAGAGCCTGGTAGCCTACGGACCACATTAGGAGCCATTATTATCCAGCCACCCTGTCTCCACTCATATCGACTCCAGGCCCTTCTCACTCTCCAGTGGAACCTCCTAGGACCTGCCACATCAATAACCACGAGGCCTAAGTGTGTGTGTGTGTGTGTGTGTGTGTGTGTGTGTGTGTGTGTGTACAGTGTATGGGTGTCCTATGAATACTGATATGATGTCTCACGAGCCCCATGCATTATGGTGGCTAAAAGCAGGCTGACAACATTGTGCATGCTTTTGTATTTGTGTGTGTGTATATGTGATTGTGCAAGTGTGAATGTGTGCTTGCAGCTGTTTCTCCAATCTATTGCATTAGATAAGAGACCTTGTCACACATTACAATCTGGTCCTTATAATGGCCTGCATGTATTGTACTCCCCATACCCTTTCTCATTTCTGCATCTTTGTCTTTCTCTCTGCTATTGACACACACACACACACACACACAGGCTCTTGCACATATAGGTTATAAGACAATACATGCATGCATGTACCTATAGTGTACATGCATGCAAGCATGTAACCACACACAAATGCTTATACTCACACACACACACACACACACACACACACACACACACACACACACACACACGTATGGATGCCTGCACACACAACATTATGCTGGCTGCCACACTGGCTTCCTGACCTACATTTCAACACCAGGGCTGGCTGCTCTTCTCTCCTAAGGGCCTGTGTGTGTGTGTGTGCCTGCTACATCATAGCAACCCCATCATTAATCCAATCTTTTAATTAACTTCACACACAAATCGCCATAAATCTGACACAAACACACAGATATGACACACTGCGGAGTAGCCTGCTTTGAAGTGGTCCACAGGGCCTACCCATTGTCTGTGTGTGTTTATGCAATACCAGTTTCACACATAAACCTCACAACTGGCTTAATTAAAAGTATGATGTAAAGTATGCCTGGCCAGGCTGGAATAATGACAGTGATCAATAGGAGAGAGTCAGAATGTAATTACAGTTGCATAAACAACATTGATTCATGAGTAGCGATATTATATTGCATTATATTGCATATTGTACATTTAAAGTATTTAGCTGACACTCCAATCCAGAGTGATTTACTAGAAGTGTAACAGCAGCATAAGCTTAAGTTCCTATCAGCAGCATAAGACACAGCTAATAAGGACTGCAATGGTGAAAACAAACAGCACTCAGACAGGAGAAGTCAAAAATATTCCTTAGCTTAGCTGTTACAGCTGGATACATGACCTTGGGTGTATATAGTAATGTGCCATTGGTGTCATTAGCATGGCAGTCATGCTCAGCTCATGTTGCTGAAGGAGAGGGTCTTGTCTGATTCAGACAGAGAGGCACACAGACAGACTGAGCTAATTTAGGTTAAGTGCCTCTGCTAGCTCAAGGGCACAAAGCAACAAGCCACATGGGGCTAGCCTGCATCAGGGTGGAAAGCTAATGTGTGTGGTGTGTGTGTGTGTGTGTGGTGTGTGTGTGTGTGTGTGGTGTGTGTGTGTGTGTGTGTGTGTGTGTATGTGTGTGTGTGTGTGTGTCAGGAGATAGGGGTATACCAATTGGAAGTGTGTTGGAGTCATGTCAACCACAGTGTGTGTGTGTGTACATGCAGCTCCTCCACTGGGAGAGCAAAATTAACACTACCATTTGACCCACTTCCCAGATTGCACCTCAATTCTCATCAGCAATGACACTAGGTCATGGGGAGATGCGACACCACCTAGCCAATCAACAAACAGAGATACAGACAACTGACCAATGACCACAGATTCAGGAAGTCAACCAGCCTCGGGGCTGCAGCCAAATCAGGGGTCAGATTTGGAAGTCGTGAGTTCTGGTGGCTGGCAGTGATTATTATTATTAACCAATACCGTCACATGCATGATTGGCTTTGGCTCTGTTCCGTCTCGCCCATCGCATCGATCCAATTTATGTCTCTTCTCTGTTAGTCGGTTGGCTCACAATTTATGAAAACTGTGCCTATCAAGCAATGTGACGAGATTCCCTTTGTGACAGAGTGAACAAGATCAAGGAAGACATGGGATGAATTAAATAATCACTTTCTCAGTGATGTCATATCTTTTAGGTGACATCATTCTGGTATGACAAAAGTACCAGCCTTGAGGCTATCCTATATATAGGCTAACTGCGTTATATATACAGGTCACTATTGATCCACTGTTTACCCTATGTTATATGACTGATGCAGATAAAGACAGTTTGTTGTTAGTGACCGCTGAGTTTGTGCTTATATAACCGCACCATGTCATCTAATAATAATAACAACGTGATACTCCTTTCACTTTCCCCCGGCAGGGAGGTCAAAGGTCAGAGGTCAGGGCCAACTGCAGGGCAACACACCTGGAGCTGGAAGGGATTAAATGTCTTGTTCAAGGACACTTTAGCAGTGCAGATGCTTGCCAACTCTGGGGCTTGAGCCCAGCTCCTCTGCTTGAGGAGCAATCACCCCTCTGCCCATAACTATTCCCTTTATCTGTATAGATTTTCCAAATCTGATGTATAATTATCATCAGAACCAATTTAAAGGGCTACTGAGGACAATTAAGTGCCCAGATCCTTTGCAAAAGTAGGTAAGTTGGTATCTGTTTTGACTCACAGCGGGACTGGGCCAGTACATAAATGCTGTATTATTATGCTAAGTCTGGTGTAATGCCATGGTAAAGACAGAGAGGTTTAAATATGTCTCAGGACAGACTGGCTTAGTGCT